>NC_048298.1:50000297-50101717 GCF_013100865.1 Trachemys scripta elegans
GGAGGACACAATAAGGCCACTCTCCCCAGGAACCTCATGCAAAGGCTTTCCAATTACCTCCAGGAGAGCTTCGTGGAGATGTCCCATGAGGATTTCAGCTCTATCCCCGGACATATAGACCTTCTTTTCCAGTAGCTGCACTGGCAAGAACTAAAAAGTAGAGCGCCTAGGGCAAACAAATCATGAAAAACCCATTGTTAATATTCCTGTTCTGTTCAAAATAAATGTTTACATGTTTAAAACACTTACCAACTGATCCTTCCCCTGATTCAGGGTCTGGGTTAACGCCTGGGGACGGTTGGTAGGGGATCTCTGTGAGGGTGATGAAGAGATCCTGGCTGTCTGGGAAATCAGCGTTGTAAGCGCTGTCGACTGCCTCGTCCTCCTCCTCACCTTCCTCATCTTCCCCGTCCGCTAACATCTCCGAGGAAGCGGCCGTCGACAACATCCCATCCTCTGAGTCCACGGTCAGTGGTGGGGTAGTGGTGACGGCCGCACCTAGAATGGAATGCAGTGCCTCGTAGAAATGGCATGTCTGGGGCTGGGATCCGGAGCGTCCGTTTGACTCTTTGGTCTTCTGGTACGCTTGTCTCAGCTCCTTGATTTTCACGCGGCACTGCGTTGCATCCCGGCTGTATCCTCTCTCTGTCATGGCTTTTGAGATCTTCTCGTAGATCTTTGCATTCCGTCTTTTCGATCGCAGCTCCGAAAGCATGGACTCATCGCCCCACACAGCAATCAGATCCAATACTTCCTGATCAGTCCATGCTGGGGCCCTCTTTCTATTCTGAGATTGCATGGTCACTTCTGCTTGTGAACTCTGCATCGTTGCCAGTGCTGCTGAGCTCGCCACAATGTCCAAACAGGAAATGAGATTCAAACTGCCCAGACAGGAAAAGGAATTCAAATTTTAGCTTCGTTGTGTGGACGGGTGCAGGGTTAATTCGATTTAATGCTGCTAAATTCGACATAACCTCCTAGTGTAAACCAGGCCTAAGTCACTAAACACTGTTTGTTTGTTTGTTTGTTTGTTCAAGCATATTTGTATGTGCCTTAATGTTCCCTCTTTTAAAAAAAGTTATTCCCAAACTTCCACCCCAATGGATGACTTTTGATGCTAGTGGCAATCAATGAAGAGCTCATCACCACCCTTAGACCAGAGAGTCAACACTGAACTACTATACAATTCTATTATGCTTAATCGTAACAGCCATTCACAGTTTTTTTAGGACTTCTTTCCTTCACCATATTCTAAATATTCTGTCTGAATAGACCTTGCTTATTTGTGTTTCTCCAGATTATAAACTTTTGTTTCCAAATATTTTACTTTTACAAGTTGTCATGAAGCAAACTTTGATCACAGTGCCTTCTTTTCCATTCAAACTCATTCTTTATCTCTGCTCATATCAACAGTACTTTCTTCACAGGGTTTTGTGAGGCTCAATTCCTTAAAGTTTGCAAACTGCATTCTACAGCCTGCCTATATTAGATCTGACTTCTATTTGCTCTTAACTGCTCCAGGAGCTTAGATACCTTGGCGTAGATTCTATTTAAGTTGTAATTCTCTTCCTCCCCACCCTCTTCTCAGAGTTTGCCTGTACGTTTCTATGGTGACAAAGGTCGAGTCTTGGTGATCACTTTACAATTCCAGTTAAACTGCCAATGAATTGATGTTGATTTAGTACATCACACTTTGTACAAGTCCATAATACCAATAATTATAAAATACCACAGTATTGTTTTTATCTGATATTTAAAGTCTGCAGAGTTTTGGGGGCAACTGTACATGAGCATAAAAATTAACCTTTATTTTCCTGAATGCTACTAGAGCCTATTTATCTAATGTCCTTCCGTCCTGAGACAGAAAGATATCCTTCATTTGAAACTAGACTATGACCTCTTCTGACAGAATCTAACTGTATAGAATGGTTATTCATTACTAATGGCTGATTTGTGACCTGTAGGTGCTACTCTTCATTGGAGAGGGAGATTTTCTGAGGCATAAATGGGAATTTGACACCTAACAGCCATATCTCTCTTCTAATGCTCTCAAGGGCTCCAGTGGATAGGAGCGGTAGGGGAGTACATCTGCTGCTATGCACTATCCTCTTTCAAGCCACCAAGCTCCATTGACTTAAGTGAAGCTTACAGCCTTTTTACTTCAGCAAAAATGGTGGCTGAGTGTATGCTAATTTGAAGGCACTGTATGAGCAATTTCCAAGTTACTTTTGTAAATATAGTTTATTGATTATGTGGCTGCAGATGTAAAGTTTAGCAATTTTAAAAAAATACCAAAAAGGAATTAGGAGCACAAGTCTCATTGCCTCACAATATGATTTGTGCACAGAAGTCCTTTAGCCGCTTTTGAAAACCTGAAAATGCTGCCAAAAGGTCTTAAGTACCAGTAAAGTGTCAATCTTTAATTCATTGAAGTGAAAGTATCCAGAAGATATCCTTAACTTTCCTTTTGAAAGAATGATGATATGTAAAATTGATATTGAGTTAAATTTAATCTGTACTAGAGATAATCAGACTTCAGAGTATTCACAGGCTTACATGGGATTAGCACCTGATGGTTTGAATGATTATTTGAACCGCTTGTTTGAATCTGTAAAGCTAGACTTATTCTGCAGTGTGATCTGTGCACATGGACCTTATGCCTTTGGACAAAAAACATACGAAAACAAGGTTTTCTCTAAGATTCCTAGTATTTCCTTTAAGGTCAGAAATACCATATGAATATCCTTTGTCATTGTACTTCTGCACTTCCATTTCTGGTCCCAGGCCTAAGTGTTCTGAGGCCCGGGCTGTTCTGAGGAGAGTAAAAACAAACTAAAAGGTGTCAATTTATTTGTGAACAAGTTCAGTAAAACATCTCAGAAAAGCTTAGTGCAAAACTTCATATTGGTCCTCGTTTTGTTCACATTTGCCAGACTTTTATCAGTTTCATGCTCATACCAAGATGTCCAAACCCTAAAATGCTCTCTTCTTTTAACTTTCCACCAATTATTGAAAATCTTCTTTCTCAATTGAAAGTGGTAGTTGACCAGTCCAGTCATTGAGAGTTAAATCGTTGTTATAGTTCTCATATGATTTGAGATAAAGAAATTCAGATATTTATGAGTTTAAAAAAAAAAAAAACCCTCAGTTAAGGCCTACATCAGTAAAGAAGCATTTTAATTCATGTAATTATGCAGAAAGTCATGCAAATATTTTTCATAACAGTTTCTAAATTACTTATTTTGAAAGTTCTGTATCTTAAATATGAAAAGAGAGCTTCCAAGCAGAAGTAAGGCATCTTTTGTCCTTTTTGTTTCTACAATTCAATTGGAGAGAGAAGGAAGAATACAAAATACGTTAGGGCTGTTAATGTAGAAAGGGTACCCACTTTCCCCCTCTCATTAATAAAAGTACTCTTGAAAGTACTTATTATATTTCTTAATGTTCTCAATGTTCTACATTTTTCTATACATTGCTTAAAGCAGACTGAGTTTGAGACTTTAAAAATTACTGTTAAGTTATAAAGAAGGTATAACAAGTAGCTTCCATGTCAGGAGTGGTATCAAATAGATGTGTATGTAGAGAATTGTCTCTTGCATTTGGAACTATGCATACATACTTTCAGTTACTTACTTTTAACAGACACCTGATCCACTAGAATCTGATTGTAAATGGAACAGCTATTCACCATTTTGAACTCTTACAAGGTTTTTTTTTTTTAAAAAGAGACATTGTGCTGTTTGATATGATAAGACTTCATGTTCATATTTGGTGAATCTAAGGTGTGTTCAGCTTTGTGGGTTTTTGTTAACATAAAAGCCTTTCTAATTCTTTTATAAGTGGAGAGGAGTCTCCATCCATGGATCCTAGTGTGAAGAGGGATGTATGGCTTCCATATTATGCTCCCTTCTTCTCACCTGCAATGCCAAAACCCTTCTAAGTGGATTCAAACTCCACAGGAAGGGGGAGGGCATTGCAGATCTGCACATCAGTGGTGAAAAATCCATCCAAAACCATGGGGGCAGACTGTATAAGGCATATTCTATGCTTTCAGTTGTTAGCTTCTGAATTATCCCTTCCTTCAGCACCTAGCAGCACAGTGTCTACAGAAGCTATAGGGAGCCAGTGACATAGCTGACCTCCGCATTGTTGGTAAGGCCAGTGGTGGAAAAAATTGTTCACTGCATCCCACACATCAGATTCCTGCACATCCCATGCAAAGAGCTGGATTAAGGATTTGGAGGTAAGGTTAGTGAGATGATTCATTAACATATGTCCCAGACTAAACTTTCCCATGGTTGTGGTTTTATTTTGTGTTACCATAGCACTTAGGAGCCCCAGTCATGGACCAGGACCCCATTGTGCTAAGCACTGTACAAACACAGAACAGAAAGATGTTCCTTATTCCAAGGGAGTTACGATCTAATTATAGACAAGAGATAACAGAGGGGGAAACTTGAACATAAGAATGGCCTAAATGGGTCAGACCAATGGTCCATCTAACCCAGTGTTCTGTCTTCCGACAGTGCCAGAACAGAACAGGGCAATCATGTTAATCTGTGTCTCTGATAATTCTTACTATAGTTCAACCAATTTGCTTGGTAATGAAGTTAAGATTACTGGCCTATAATTGCCAGGATTGCCCCTGGAGCCTCTTCAAATAATTGGTGTAGCATTAACTATCCTCCAGTCATCTAGTACAGAAGCTGATGTAAGTGATAGGTTACATATTGCAGTTCTACAATTTCATATTTGAGTTCTGTCAGATCTCTTGAGTGAATACCATCTGGTCTTCGGAAATTACTACTGTTTAATTTATAAATTTGTTCCAAAACTTCCTCTATTGACACCTCAGTCTGGGAAAATTCCTCAATTTGTCACCTAAAAAGAATAACTCTGGTGTGGGTTTCTTCCCCTTACTCTTTCGGCAGTAGTGTAGCAGAGCTGTTTGTTCTGAGGTTTGTGCATAGTGGTCAACATTTTAAAAATACTTTTGTAAGAGTAATTTACCCAAATAAGCTGAGGGTCTGTGCACTGCTGTTATCTCAGCTATTATAAGATTCAGTCTGCATTTTGGTGAATTTTAGTACATTCATAGCTCTTTAACCACTTACTCATCATGAGATAGGTAAGTACAAGTATTAGGGTGACCCAGATGTCCTGATTTTATAGGGACAGTCCTGATTTTGGGTTTTTTTTCATACATAGGCTCCCACCCCCTGTCCCGATTTTTCACATTTGCTGTCTGGTCACCCTAATAAGTATCCTTATTACAGACATGGGGAAATGAAGTCAGACAGACTTGACAAGGCCACAGAGAAAGTTGGTGTCAGAGTTTAATTAGTATGCCTAAGTCTCACAGTTTCGGACATTTGTTTAGTGCCCTTGACCATTGTGCCTCTCCTGTTATTGAGCTTTCTTGTCCCTCTCCTCAAAATGTGCAACCAGAAGTCACATTGACTGCTCAGCAGTGTAGCCATCTCTGTTTCTGGCACTCCTCTGTGTGGTGCCTAGTGGTGGCCCAAGTGCCATCAGCAGAAGCCAGGTAGAGCTTTCCACCAAGCTGTGAATTGACTTGGGTTCCTTCTGAAAAATCAAGATCTGTGGCCATCATTTTCACAGATTCCAAACACTAACACTGAGCACTGTAACAGGGATCATGAATATGTGATCTTTATTAAAAATCTGTGACTAATTGTAACAATGCTGGTTCTGGTGGGACCCAACTGAGAGTGCCCATTCAGGAAAAATGGCTTAAAGCAGGGCAGTTACTGCCCAAGACTGGGGTTTCTATGCACACCAAGGCAAACCAAACTAGCCAAACAGAGAAGACTTCGGTTTTACCGCACTGGCTAACCATAAGTCATACAAGCAATTCCCCTAGACACTCCAGTTTCCCAGTATCACCACGAGAGCCACTCATTATGGGGACAAATGGTTATGAAAACCAATAGCCCACTAAAAGAAAAAAGGTTCTCTCGATTCCCAAAGGACCAAGCCCTAGACCCAGGTCAATATACAAATCAGATCTTACCCACAAATCATGCTGTTGCCAATCCTTTAGAATCTAAAATCTAAAGGTTTATTCATAAAAGGAAAAAGATATAGATGAGAGCTAGAATTGGTTAAGTGGAATCAATTGCATACAGAAATGGCAAAGTTCTTGGTTCAGGCTTGTAGCAGTGATGGAATAAGCTTCAGGTTCAAATCAAGTCTCTGGAGTACATCTACAGCTGGGATGGGTTAGAAGAAAATTGAGTTTTGATTGTCCTGCATAGGAGATGATGGGGCCCTCTCTTCTGTTAGTTCAACCTGTTTGTCATATCTAAATTCATTCAGTATAAAAACCAGAACTCCTCCATATTATTGAATGTACTGTCAAAATAACTTAGCAGGGTCAAGAGCTTTTACAATAATTTCTGAACATGCTAGGTGAGAGGGCAGAAAAGTGTCCAGGCAGCATTGTCAAGAAAAAAGCCTAGATGAATATAAACAAACCATTAGTACTAAGAGGAATAGCCTAGGGCATCATATAAGACTTGCAAATTCTGCAGAATAAATTTGAATGGTTGGGAGAATTTAAAATCTATAAAATCTATTAAACAGATTCTGGGCCAACTCTGCTCTTAGGTAATTTGATTTCATGAGTGTAAATAACAGAGCAGAATCTGAACCATTACTATAATAAAGAGGAATAGGAGGATTCTGTAATCAACTATTGGAAAGCATTTCTGCAGGAGGTTGTTGGGTCAAATGCTGCTTTCACTTATTCTGGTGTATATCTGGACTATTTACTTCAGCTCAGATGACTTCAGTGGAGTTCCTTCAGACTTTATACCAGTGTACATGAGTAGAATTTTGCCCAATATATTTTGATTTTAAGAGTAGATCAAATGTAAAAACTGAATATGGATATTTAAACTCTTGACTAATACAGTTAGCAGTAGTGTCGCTTTTTATCCTTTTGTTGTACATTTGCAAAATCTCCAATCGAGTAACACCATTAGGATTTACTATTTTTCTTTAGTAACCCCATAATATCTAGTAAATATTTTTATGCTGGTAAAATTATCTGGATAGTGATAATGAATTCACCAGATGGCAACTGTGGTAGCTAACCATTCGCAATATTGTACTGTAGTGCTAAACTGAAAATAATAAATCTAGCATGTTCATTCCTAATGTGAACTAGTATGATCAGTGGTGCTTTTCATCAATAAATAGCAAGCAGAATGATTTTCATAATCATAACTGGAAAGACGGGTATGGCATTGTCAATGAAGTAATACAGATTTGCAAGTGAAAGAATAAGCATAATAGAGAGATGACTTATATTGTGTTCTATTTTTCTTTTGCTGAATCCGCAGGCACATTAGCCATTTAAATTAGCTGATTTTAAAGGTGAATTGCTGCTATTTTTCTACAAAAAATTACTGCCTTTAAAAACGATATTTTTAAATTATAGAGAATTATAGTTCTTTTGAGTAGAGAATGTGCACATCAGTAGAATAAGATAACTTCAATATCTCAAATAGCAGTGACAGATTCATGTATAAATATGTGTAGAAATACTTGTATTAACATACTCCATTCACATCTTTAGATTGCATAATATAGTGCATATCATTCAATATTAACATATTGCACATTATATATAAACAGCAGCTTTAATATGGTCTTACACCCATTTTAAATGGAAGCATGCAGTCGTGTTAGATACATGTAACAATTATTGTGCATTGAAAGGAATATGGGTTTGATATAAGCATTCCACAATACCCCATTAGTATTGGTCTCGTAGCATCAGTCTAACAAATCTGGAAATAAAGGGTCAAATTCTGCCTTCAACTGTGCCATTGTAAATCCAAATCATCAGAGCTTCTCCTGTACCATTTGCATGTAGTAACCAATTTTGCTTTTTTCTAACAAAGGGTTGAGGGAGTATTGGAGTGGAGAAGACTCACTACAGTGAGAAGGATAATTGTGTTGGTAAAGATAGAAAGACATACAGTGAAAAGGAGGTAGTTCTAAGAAGTGGGGAAACAGTATAAAAGGGATGGTGTAGGAGAGGCAAGAATGACAGTGTTGGAGGAGTGGTGGCATTGGAAGGGGCGGACTGGTTCTGGGGGGCTTCAACAGTGACCAAATTTCTAATGCTAGCAGTAGAACTCTTGGGCCAACAGAGCAGAAGAAGCTCTACTTCCTGGAAGAAGAGTACTGAGAGCATAGGCCTGCTACATTCCCCCTGTTCATGCAAGCAGAGCTGTGGGGGAAAAGTGAGATTCCCTGTGGATTGAGTGAGCTGTATATGACAGGCCAATTGACTTGAAAGTGGTTTCAGCTGGAATGCAATTGAAGGAGTCAGAAAGAAATGTTGTGTGAGAAGGGAGGAAGGTGTCATGGAAAGTAACTGAAAGATGAATAAAGATGATCTGACCTGGAGAGAAGTCAGTTCTTTAAAATACAGCTCCTCCTGGCTCTGTTGGTTGCTGTAACTCATCTAATTCCAGTAATTATAAAATAACCTGTAGTGGCTTTAGCTTCTATAGCTAGTCGTTAGATAAACTGTAGAGTGCGTGGCTGAGAACTAGGGGACCCAGTTTACAGTTCCACAGCCAATTAAGGAAATGTATCGTGGTTTCTTGTATATAGGAAAAGGATTTCAAGGCATGTGCAAAATCTGTGCCCCAGCTGTACTTTGCATCATTAAAACTTGTAGCAGAATGATGAAAGACTAAGCAAAAAGTTATCTACCGAAGGTATCATCTCATGTAACACTCTTGGAAGATCAACTGAATCTTGGGTTGTAGCAGGAAGTAAATGGTATGCGGAGGAGACAATGAGGAACGACACCAGAAAATAAAATAGCAGATACACAAAAGAAGACTACCACGTGATGTAAGGTCTGTGATAAAAGGTACACAAACTGGGCATGGAATGTACAGCAGTTTGATAAAATTAAACCTATTAACTATAAATCAGAGAAAAGGAGTGCTTTAAAAGATACAATCCATGTTTGCCAGCTAGGAAAATTTGACTATGAAACAAATTCTCAGGATATGACTATACATTAAACAATATAATAAACTTATGAATAATGTTCTGGAACCCCAGGAAATAAAGAAATACGATATTTTATTTTATTTATTAGCAGTAGTGTTATTGTTGCACCTAGAAACCCCAGACATGAACCTAAACCCTGTTGTGCTAAGTACTGTACAAAACAGAACAAAACGATGGTTCCTGCCCCAAACTGCTTACAATCCGTTGCCTCTTGTCTTACACTTAGATGGAAACAGACTAGGCGAGTACAAGGAAACAATGAGACAATATTGTCAGCATGATTAATAGATTCCAAGACCAGAAGGGCCCATTTGTGATCACCTAATATGACCTCCTTTATAACAAAGGCCATAGAACGTTACCAAAATAATACCTAGAGCATATCTTTTACAAAAACTTCAATTTCTATTTAAACATTTGTCAGTGATGAAGAATCCACCATGACCCTTGGTAAGTTGCTCCAATGGTTAATTACTTTCTCTGTTAAAAATATTTCCAGTCTGAATTTTTCTAGTTTCAATTTCCAACCATTGGATCATGTCATAAATTTATCTGCTAGACAGAAGAGCCCATTATTAGTATCTACATGAGTAACATTTATAGACATAATCAAGTCACTCCTGAGCCTTCTCTTTGTTAGACTCCTGGAGCTCAATCTATTTAGCTTATCACTATAAGGCACGTTTTCTAATCCTTTCAGTCATTCTCATGCTCTTCTCTACACCCTCTCCAATTTATCAACAGCCTTCTAAATTGCAGACACCAGAACTAGACAGTATTCCAGCAGTGGTCACCCAGTGCTAAAAAACAGTGTAAAATAATCTCTCTAGTCATACTCAGGACACCTCTGTTTATGCATCCCAGCATAGCCCTTCTGACCACAGCATCACACTAGGAGCTCATGTTCAGCTGATTATCCACCTTAACCCCCAAATCTCTTTTTTTTTCAGAGTCACTGCTTTCCAGGATAGAGTTACCCAGTTCGTAGAAGTATACATTTACATTTAACAATATTAAGATGTATATTGTTTGCTTGAGCCCAGTTTACCAAGTGATCCAGATCGCTCTGTATAGTGACCAGTCCTCTTCATTATTTTGCCCCAATTTTTATGTTGTCTACAGACTTCATCAGTGATGATTTTATTTTGTTTCAGGTCATTAAGAAAAATGTTCAATAGCTTCAGGCCAAGAACCCCACTAGAAACATACCAGTTTGATGGTTCTCTTGTTTACAATTTCATATAGAGACTTATCAGTTAGCCAGCTTTTAATCCATTTAATGTGTGCAATATTAAATTGATATCTTTCTAGTAGGGCTGTCAAGCGATTAAAATAATTAATCATGATTAATCACATGATTAATCGCGCTGTTAAACAATAGAATACCATTTATTTACATATTTTTGGATGTTTTCTTCATTTTCAAATATATTGATTTGAATTACAACACAGAATACAAAGTGTACAGTGCTCATATTTTTAATTACAAATATTTGCACTCTAAAAAACAAAAGAAATAGTATTTTTCTATTCACCTAATATAAGTACGGCAGTGCAATCTCTTTATCATGAAAGTTGAACTTACAAATGAAGAATTAAGTACCAAAAAAAGTCTGCATTAAAAACTAAAACAATGTAAAACTTTAGAGCCTACAAGTCCACTTAGTCCTACTTCTTGTTCAGCCAATCGCTAAGAGAAACAATTTTGTTTATATTTAAGGGAGATAATACTGCCCACTTCTTAATTACAATGTCACCTGAAAGTGAGAACAGGCGTTCACATGGCACTGTTGTAGCTGGCGTTGCAAGATATTTACATTCCAGATGTGCTAAAGATTCATATGCCTCTTCATGCTTCGGCCATCGTTCCAGAGGACATGCTTCTATGATGATGAGTCTCATTAAAAAAATAATGCATTAATTAAATTTGTAACTGAACTCCTTGAGGGAGAATTGTATGTCTCCTGCTCAGTTTTACCTGCATTCTACCATATATTTCATGTTATAACAGTCTCAGATCATGACCCGGCACATGTTGTTCATTTTAAGAACACTTTCACTGCAAATTTGACAAAATGCAAAGAAGATACCAATGTGAGATTTCTAAAGATAGCTATAGCAATCAACCCAAGATTTAAGAATCTGAAGTGCCTTCCAAAATCTGAGAGGGATGAGGTGTGGAGCATGCTTTCAGGCATCTTAAAAGAGCAACACTCTGATGCAGAAACTACAGAATCTGAACCACCAAAAAAGAAAATCAACCTTCTGCTGGTGGCATCTGATTCTGATGATGAAAATGAACATGTGTCGGTCTGCACTGCTTTGGATCGTTATCGAGCAGAACCCGGAATCAGCATGGACACATGTCCTTTGGAATGGTGGTTGAAGCATCAAGGGACATATGAATCTTTAGCGCATCTGGCATGTAAATATCTTGCCACATAGACTACAATAGTGCCATGCAAATGCCTGCTCTCACTTTCTGGTGACAGTGTAAACAAGAAGCAGACAGCATTATCTTCTGCAAATGTAAACAAACTTGTTTGTCTGAGCGATTGGCTGAACAAGAAGTAGGACTGAATGGACTTGTAGATTCTAAAGTTTTACATTGTTTTGTTTTTGAGTGCAGTTTCGTAACAAAAAAACCTACATTTGTAAATTGCACTTTCATGATAAAGAGATTGTGCTACAATACTTGTATGAGGTGAATTGAAAAATACTTTCTTTTGTTTATCATTTTTACAGCACAAAAGTTTGTAATAAAAAATAATACAAAGTGAGCACTGTACACTTCGTATTCTGTCTTGTAATTGTAATTGATATATTTGAAAATGTAGAAAAACATTCAAAAATATTTAATTTCAGTTGGTATTCTATTGTTTAACAATGTGATTAATTGTGATTATTTTTTTTGTTAATCGACAGCTCTACTTTCTAGTTTTTTAATCAAGATGTCATGTGATACCAACTCAAATGCCTTACAGAAACCTAAGTATATTATATCAACCCTATTACCTTTATCAACCAAACTTGTAATCTCTTAAAAAATTAGTTTGACAGGATCTGTTTTCCATAAACCCATGTTGATTTGCATCAATTGTATTTCTCTGGTTAATTCTTTATTACTTCAGTTCTGTATCAGCCACTTTGCTATCTTTCCTGGAATCAGTGTCAGACTGACAGGCCTATTAGCTAAGTCATCCGTTTTTCAATATTGCCACAACATTTAGCTTTCTTCCACTCGTCTGAAACTTCTCCAGCATTGCAAGACTTATTGAAAATCAACTTTAAGGATCCACTGAGTTCCTCAGCCAGCTCTTTTAAACTCTTGGACACAAGTTATCCAGACCTACTGATTTAAAAATGTCTGATTTAATAGCTGCTGTTTAACATCTTCCTGAAATACTAGTGAAATGGTAAGAGTTATCATCTGGTATGACTACATCATCTCTTCCCTCCCCTGAATACCGAACAGAAATATTTATTGAACACTTGTGTCTTTTCTGCATTGTTCCTGGAAATTGTTCTACCATTTCCATGTAGTAATGGACCATTACCATTTTTAGGATTTTTTTGTTCCTAATATACTTTAAAAACTCCTTATTGTCCTTAACTTTGCTGGCCATAGGTTTCTCTTTCAGTCCCTGTGCTTCTCTTATCTGTCTTCTACAATTCCCAGCTTCTGATTCATATTCATTACTATCAACTTCCCCTTTCTTCCATTTGTTACATATTATTTCTTATAGCTGCATTCACTTCCCCTCTAAAACGTGTTGTTTTCTAACCAATATTACCTTTTTCCTAGATTGTGGGATTGTAGTTTTGTGGCATCTAGTGAAAAATTCTTAAACAATTCTCAGTTATCATTCATCTTTGTGAAATTGGCCCCTTTAAAGAATCAAGGGTGTGTGTGTGTGTGTGTGTGTGTGTGTGTGTGTGTGTGTGTGTGTGGTGGGTTTGTGCTGGACTTTATTCTGTTTGCACATTATAAATGTGATTGTCATAATCACGTGTACCTAAGCTACCATTAATTTTTAGTTGTGTGATCAGCTCCTCTTTATCAAAATGAGGTCTTTAATATAGAATTCCAACACTTTCAGAGTTAGGAAATTTGCCATCTAGCATATGTCACTCAAGTTGAAGTCTCCCATGGTCATGCAACTTTTTTTCTACACATTGTAGTATGAGCCGGCCATCCTGTTCCCCAGCATGATACCAAACTCATCTTATGCTTTATCTGTTAGGACATTGATCCATAAGCATGCAACATCATTTTCTTCTGAGTTACCAGACTCAAACAGGTAATGCCATTTTTTGACATAGTGCCAATTCCCTCCCCTTTTGCTCACTCAGTTTTAATAATTGATGTTAACATTCCAGTCATGGGTATCATCCTACCAGGTTTCAGTAATACCAACTAGTTCAAATTTATGGTCATAAATGAGCAATTCCAATTCCTTATTTGTTATTCAGGGTCCTAGCATTGGAGTAGAGACAATTCAAGAATGTCTTCTCTTCATGGCCTTTGCTTCTCTATTTAATTTTGTTCTCAACATCTTGATTTTGTGCTGAGTGCTCAAAACTTCTTTGTTTTTACTCTCCCTTTTTTTGTTATTTTTTAATACCCTTTTGACTACTCTAGCCCTCTTGTGCCCAAGGAGATTGCTCTATTCTACTTCGGTCAGGCCATCCAACCTATGGATCTAAGGCTTTGGTCTCAGCACACCAATGGCCTAATTTGTTGTCAAGTTTTGCAGGCATCAAAGGAGGATAATGAGTTCGTTTTGCAGATGTTTCTGCTGAGCCCCTCCAAAGCATGAGGGACAACCTGGGAGAAAGCTCATAAGTCCTTGTTTGAAAATTTAACAAGCAGGCTTTGTGGGGCCAATTAGAGGTGGGAGTTGACCATTCAGTAATGAATGAGACATGATAGGTAGGATGGGGATAGACCATGAAGGCAAGTAGGCCATGTTTAATACAATAGACAAGATGAGCCAGTAGAGGGATGCAAAGAGAAGGAGTGACATGGTCAAAGTGATGGGCTAGGAGAATGATTTTTGCAACAGCATTCTGAATGGATCTGAGCAGAGCAAGATTGCATTTGTAAGACTTGAGATTATAAGAGTTTGGACAAGAGGTCTAGCTGTATGGATGGATAGGAAAAGCCGTATTTTGAGATGTTTTAAAAGACTTAGACATAGACTGGATATGAGGACCTAGAGACAGGTTGGAGTTGAAGATGATACCCAAGTTATGGGCCTGAATGACAGGTAATATGGTCATGATGTCTGCTCTGGCTGAGAGAGAAGGTAGGGGGGTGAGATTAGGAGGAAGATTCAGAGCATTGTTGAGCTTGATCCGATGGCTAGACATCTACAAGGAGATGTCAGAGAGACTGAGATCTTAGGATAGAAGAAAAGATAATTTAGAGTAGAGAAAATTATTCCTAAAAATACTGGCAAAATGAACATAGAGCTACCAGAAGAAAGCCTGAACTGATAGATATTAAAGCCTTGAAGATATTAAAGTTGGAATCTTTGGACAAAAGGTACATTTATGGGCATTACCAACAAATGTTCACATGACTGATTAGTAGCAGTCTAAGAGTGATCTGAAGATAGTCACTGATCTTTGAATGTAGAAAGAAGCATGAGACAGAGCAAAGATTTTATATCCTTATTAGAATAAAAAATAAAATCAGAAAAAAGTTAAACATAATTGATAATTTTGAATACTGAGTAATATAATTACACTATACATGTGCAGTTGTGCATGAAAAATAGTAGGTGATGATAATGGATCTCTAGTAAAACACTAGATCTCCCAACCCCGCCAAATCCACTCTTTCAGTTACCAAAAAAAAAATGTTTTGTAATGTAAATCCAATAGCACTGAATTCCTTTTAGTATTAATACAATGTTGGCAATAAAACAATTTGTTAGCCACTGAGATTGCCCTATAAAAATGAGTTGAAACACAAAATACATTTCTTCAGATTTCAGAAACAAATGGTATGGTGTAATTTTAGGTATGCTTTTACATGAAAAGTGAAATTGTTCAACAAACACTTAAATGTTAGTCTTTCCTTTGACTTTATTGGAACTGCATTCTGTCCAAAAGCACCAAAATATTGTCTTATACATAATAGACTATTCAGAGTTTGAGTCTTGACACAAGGCTTATAAGACCAGAAGACAAAAGATGCTGGAAAATCTGAAATTGTGTAGAGAGAGACAAAAGAGCAATCAAATGGTGACAAGGTTTTTATGGAAAAATATCATGTTGGGCCAATATTATATTGGCATAAGATGAAGAAATTCCAGTAAGTCAATGGACTTGCAACTGTGTAGGCCAAAAATACATTGGTCCAATTGATTCTAGGAAAGGTTAAATAATCCATTAACAGTCAACTGTAATAGGAGGGATCGTTGAAACTTTTTACTATTTTATAAGGGCAGCTATAGAGCTTCATTGTAAGCATGGGAGAAAGGTTGAGGATACGAAGTTTACCTAATTTTATCTATAAGTGGATAGCTGTTTCTGCAGGAGATCCCTCTCGCTTCATATTAGCAGAATAGGAATTATTCTTTTAACATGAGGAATACCTTATTTTAGTCATTTGATGGGATTTGCACAGAGAGAGACAGCAAAGGCTTATTGCCCCCACCCCCTCAATTGAATGTTTTTGTGAAATGTTAAAATGTTTGTCTGAATTTTGCTCAATAGTGTATAGTGGGGGGAGGCATAGCTCAGTGGTTTGAGCATTGGTCTGCTAAACATAGGGTTGTGAGTTCAATCCTTAGGGGACCACTGGGGGGGGGGAATCAGTACTTGGTCCTGCTAGTGAAGGCAGGGGGCTGGACTCAATGACCTTTCAGGGTCCCTTCAAGTTCTATAAGATAGGTATATCTCCAAATATTTTTATACTGGCACTAGAAAAGGTTCAGAGAAGGGCAACTAAAATGATTAGGGGTTTGGAAAGGGTTCCATATGAGGAGAGATTAAAGAGGCTAGGACTTTTCAGCTTGGAAAAGAGGAGACTAAGGGGGGATATGATAGAGATATATAAAATTATGAATGATGTAGAGAAAGTAGATAAGGAAAAGTTATTTATTATTCCCATAATACAAGAACTAGGGGTCACCAAATGAAATTAATAGGCAGCAGGTTTAAAACAAATAAAAGGAAGCTCTTCTTCACACAGCGCACAGTCAACTTGTGGAACTCCTTACCTGAGGTGGTTGTGAAGGCTAGGACTATAACAGCGTTTAAAAGAGAACTGGATAAATTCATGGAGGTTGGTTAATGGCTATTAGGAATGGCCATTAACCAACCTCCATGAATTTATCCAGTTCTCTGTTTGTCAGAAGGTGGAGATGGATGGCAGGAGAGAG
The DNA here is from genome assembly GCF_013100865.1 of Trachemys scripta elegans. NCBI lineage: Eukaryota > Metazoa > Chordata > Testudines > Emydidae > Trachemys > Trachemys scripta. The sequence goes on from NC_048298.1 coordinate 50,016,755, forward strand.
ATCACTTGATCATTACCTGTTAGGTTCACTCCCTCTGGGGCACCTGGCATTGTCCACTGTCGGTAGACAGGATAGGTGGACAGCATAATTTGTTGGAGACACTGAGGTCATGAGGAAGCCCAGATCAATTCTGGTCCCTCCCCATAGCAGTGATCATTTTTTCTATCATTGTCCTTAATTGTAGACCATATTATCCTCCCCTTGGTCCTTCTGACTTTTTTTTCTTTGCGATCTCCTTCTCTGTTATAATATAAAGAAGTGAATACAGGAACAATGAGCAACTGTGAATCTGAGCTATGTGTAATCTCTTTAGGCAGGATACCTGACATTCTTCGCGTTTTACATCATTTTGCCATTATTAATAAAAGTGGCAAATAGTCTCATGTAATCTTAACGCATTAGATCAATAGCATATGCAAAAGAGCTTTCGTAGAAAGGTGTTTAACATTCTGGAGTGCATTAGTCCACTTGATATTTTAGAAGGAAAAAATATTATTTTTGGAAGAAAAAAACTTCTCAGAAATCATTTTGTTGGCAAAATGTTTTTTATGGAGAATGGGAACAATAAAATTTTAAATATGGTTGGGAGTTGGCTGGAAATCCTGTATTTCCACTTACTCTAGAGGCAATGCTTTCATCTTAATGACAACAATACAATATAACTGGAATTAAACCAAAACATATTAGTTGTAGTCCATGAGACTATGGACTTTTAAATGTAGAGACTGGGTATTATTAGTAAAATTGACATAATAAACAATAAAACATAATGCATGTTACAATCTATTGCTCTGTTTGACTTCTAATTCAGCTTTAAGTTGAATATTTTTTCCAGCTAACTTGTCTTCAGGAAAATAATAAATTTATTCTGTTTGTTCTGGAGTAACTGTCTGGTGGTTCAGTGACATAAGTAACTATTTACGAGGAAGCAGATGAGATCACCTAAACTCATTTTCATTTTAGTATCTTCAGGATGTTAAGACAAATGTCTAAAAATGACAGAGCAGTGCTTTAGTCACCACCATACACAGCTACAACACTCAGAAACGAATGTGACATGATTGAATAGGCCTGTTTTCATTTTGTGTTTATATGTGCTTATGTCCTTCAATTCTTTTCTAACCATTTAACAATGAACAGCTTATGTATGTTATGCTTTCGTATAAATTTCGTATTAAATCCTGGCACCATAAGGACAAAACACCCCTTGGCTTTGATTTCTGTGCTGCCAGGATTTCACCCACTGTTTCTAAGATGAGATTTTGCGTAGCTTACAGTTTTTAGCATTGTAAGCTGGTGGGTTGATTCATCAGCTGTGGAAGGCGAAATCATGGTCCAGACAACTGCATTTCCTTTACTCAGAGCTATTCTTGATTATTTATAGAGCTGACCAGAGATAACCATTCCAAACTCGCAGCAACTTTTGAAGGTTCAGACTTTGGTTTATTTCATTCCACTATGAAACAAAAACATTCCAATGGTAGAATGTCCATTTTTTGGACCAAAACCTGAGCTTTTCTGTTTGGAAAGGGAGGTATGTGCATGTGGGACTGGCCTGGGATATGGGACATCCAGGTTCAAGCCCTTGCCCTGCCTGATTCAGAGCACAGTTTTTTTCATCCAAGATCACTCTGATTCAGGTGGACCAGGGATGTGAGCATAGGTTTCTTACATCCCAAACCAGTGCTCTAACCATTAGGCTATAGAGTGTGGCAGATTTAATACAGTACCTTGCTCAATTCCTGTGAACTAATTTTATTTTTTTTTAATTGATGGTGACTAAAACCCTGACTGAATTTGCGGAGATTTGCTAGATCTCGGTTACAAGAGCTTAGAGGAGGGGCTTTTGCAGCCTTGGGAATGGAAACCCCAAAGTCTCAGTTGCATTCTGTCGGTGGAATAGGTGCATAGTATTGACTCAGGAATAGTTTATGTAATGCTTTAAGGGCACTGGCAACAACACTCTAGAGCCCAAAGCCAGATGTTTGATCTTTCAAGCCCACCTCATCCTTAGAGATTGCATGTTTTCTCTTGTGCTCAATTCTCAAGTGCTTAATTAAGTTAGCATAAACGTGAAGTTATTTAAAATTTCTCTTTACTATCCAACTTTATTCTCAGTAGACTGTATTATAATAATAAAAACATCCAGACTGCTATATATGATCTTCCAAACATTTCACTCCCTCTTCTTTTTTTTTTTTTTACCCCCCAACTCCAGCTGCCCCAAAACCCACTATCTAGAGAGATGGAAATATCTATTATAATGTATATAACTATTTAGTTTGTCTGTATGGCTGCATAGAGTTAAATCAAAGGAGGCTGTCAGGCCTTGTCTACACTACAAAGTTTTGTTGTCAAAAGTTATGCTGTTTTAATTAAAGTGCTTTAATTAAAACCACTATTGCATGTCCACACTAGCTCCTTGTGTCAGCAGAGTGCATCCACACTAACAGCTCTTGCACCGACACAGAGAGCAGTGCACTGTGGCAGCTATCCCACTGTGAAACTGGCTGCAGGGTGCTTTAGGAAGGGTTTGCAATGCCTCAGGGGCAGGTACAGCGTCACATGATGCAGGTTTCTCAACCTCATCGTTCCAGGGCCACCCTAGTAGATTGTCAGCTGCTTTTTCAACTGAAGTGTGTGACGGGAGGGAGAGGAGGGTGGTGTATCTGGGGCAGGGGAGACAGCAGGCTGACTGACCTATTCTGAGGCAGCAGGAGGAGGACAGGGGGACCCCCCTCCTGCACATCAGCCCCTGGCTCTGCTCAGCACAGCAGTCTCTCCTGAAGCAGTCCGCTCTACCTGCCTGCCTGTGGTCTGTGATTCCCTCCGAGTTCTCCCACAGCCTCCTTAGCTGCCAGGAGCAGCATCCTGAGCAGCTCTGTGAGCTCCCACTGCTGAGGAACATCAAGGTAGCACAGCAGTATCCTGTCCCCACCCTCAGTGTTCCTAGTGCAGGCAGAACAGGAGCATTCCACGTTAATGATTTGCTCTTTGTTCCCCAAAGGGAGCAGTAGGCTAAGCTGTCAGACACCAGACAGGTCCCTGAGCTTTGAAAGGGGAGGGGTGCATGCCTGCAAGACAGCAGAGATCAAAAGGTGAGCAGAGTGGTCATTGCAGGCATTGTGGGATACTGGTGGAAGCCAGTTGTGTCGACAAAGTGTCTACACTGTTGTGTTGTTGCTTTAACTTTGCCGCAAAAAGCTTTATGCCGCTCGTTGAAGTGGTTTTATTTTGTCAGCAAAACAGCAGAGTTTTGCTGCCAAAAGTAGCTGTGTAGTATGTATGCCTCCCCTGTTTTGTTGGCAAAAGACAGCTTTTGCCAACAAAACTTTGTAGTGTAGACAAGGCCTCAGGGGTGAATCAGCAGGAAATGAAACAATGGCAAAGAAAAAGGAACTATCACAGAGAATGTCAAGGGTTCTTGGGGAAACAATGGGGGAAGTTATTGATTGGAGAATACAGTGAGGCTGGTTTGATTTGCACCAGCAGCCTGTGGCCCCAAGAAGCTGTTACAGTGACCAGAGATTGCTGGGGCACTCTGGCTATGCTTGCTTTTCTGTAGCTATGCTCTGCACCTAATGTAGGGAAGAAGGTGTATGACTGACCATAGCAGCTCCACGCCACCCAAGTACTTCCCTTACCTGACCACAGGAGGATTTGCCCTGAAAATACATTCTTGATTGCCTTTGTTATAGAGGGGGTTGCATCTGTTCATTATCGACTGCAGTGGCTCTCAACCTTTCCAAATTACTGTGCCCCTTTCAGAAGTCTGGTTTGTCTTGCACACTCCCAATTTTCACCTCTCTTAAAATACTTGCTTACAAAATTAGACATAAAAATACAAAAGTGTCACAGCACACTATTACTGAAAAATGGCTTACTTTCTTATTTTTACCATATAATTATAAACTAAATCCATTGGAATATAAATATTGTACTTCCATTTCAGTGTCTAGTATATAGAGCAGTATACACAAGTCGCTGTCTGTAAGAAATTTTAATTTGTATTGATTTTGCTAGTGCTTTTGATGTAGCCTGTTCAGGGCCGCCCGGGGGAGGAGGAGGGGCCAAGTGGGGCAATTTGCCCCAGGCCCCGGCAGGGCTGGTTCCAGGCACCAGCCCAGCAACCAAGTGCTTGGGGCGGCCAAGGGGAAGGACTGTTCAGTGGCAATTCGGCAGCGGGTCCGTCTCGGAGGGAAGCACCTGCCGCCTAATTCCCGCCAAAGAAGAAAGCTGGAGCTGCCGCCGGAGTGCCGCCGATCGCAATTGCGATCACGTTTCCCCCCCCATTACATGAGGGTTCTGGGTTTTTTTTTTTTTTTTGAGAGACAGAGCTATTGCTATACAGTCTTCCATTTTTTAGAGTCAGTTACTATCATAATTATCCACTTTTTATTTGTATGGCATTGAATATAGAAACTGTATTGCACTTTCCTGCAGAAGTTTGCTGGAAAAATGTGCTTGACTCTGCACCCTCTTTTTCTGCTTGGAAATGCTGTTGTAAGTTAGTGACTCTGCCTAGCGTGATTATATGAAAAGACAAATGGGGAATTGTTTTCTTTCACTATATCTGCCCAAAATGCTTAGCTAGTGAAATGATGAATGGTGTTTTGATGTACTTGGAGAGAGAGCCTCATCAACAATCTAATACAAGTGGTCTCCTCACTGTTACTTAATATCGAAGGGGTATTTAATTTCCATGAAGTTCATATGAGAAAGCAGCACAGTCAACAATGAATTGACTAATTTTAATTGTGGGAAATGTGCTAGACCTAAGGAGATGGTGGTGGTGATGCAGGGGAGAGAGGGGAAAATATGCCTACAATTCATTTTTGCTCATCTTAAGAAATCTGAAATTCTTCTTCACAAAAGTAATTAAAAACTGACAGCTGTCATTAACTAAATGTGGGTTTCTGAACTCTGTAGCCCAGCTTGCTTGCAGGAATGATTTATTGATTTGTTGTACAGTAATTCAACAATGAAATTATATTGAAAATTAAAAACAGCATTAAGTAATAGATGATACAGTTTACACTAGCATGAATTTACTGTTATAACTTTCTATTAATGCACATAATGAAAGGTACAAATAAACTTTATTCCAAATTTTGGTTTTGCAAACAGTCAAAACCACTTGGGAGGTTAAAAAAGGAACATTACAACAAGACCGAGGTTTGCCCTGTCTATGAATAGAAACAGAAGACTGTTTCAGTAAACACTGGGGAGGGAGAAGTCCTTTTGAATCCTTTCACTAAGGCAGCATCTTCAGGAGCGAGGTGATCCATGAAAAATTGGATCCTGTTTCCTGTGAAGTCAGCTAGCTTGGCAGCAGACTGAAACTTTGACAGCAGGGTTGGAGGTAACCTACCTTATTAGATAGGAAAGTAACTATTAAGTGTAGACTCAGGTTCACATTTTATTATTTTATTTAGTATTGTAAACATTTGCTTCCACCGCACTCTTGTTTCTAGTTAAGTCTGTATTATTTCTTAAACCAACTTTTTGTTTTATGATAAGTTCTCACAAGTTCTGTGTGTTATACAGGAGTGGTGGTTTAAGGTAAAACTAGTAAACTGAGGTACACTGCTCCTTTGGGGGCAGAGGATTTGGGAGTTCTGTGAGTAGCCAATGTCAGGAACTGGATATCACGGAGGAATGATTTAAGACTGGGGTACACCTATTGTTAACCTTCCAGGCAAAGATAGGGCTGGAATAGTCCAGAGGAGAGTGCTTAAGTGGCTGAAAGGCTGGTGATGTTAGGGAGTTGACACCCAGCCAGGCACAGGCAAGAATCCCTCATGCTGGAGGCAGGGACCTCAGTCCTGGGTACCCTAAGAACCATGACATCATTATCCTCATTTATTTTTTTGTTTTTTGCTTCTCAATGTGAGAATTTTGCAGATTATTTCCTTTTAATGACTACAATATCCATAATCCTCTTGCATACAGTAGCAAAGATTTTTTTTCTGGCTTATTTTAGGAGCAGAAATACTTATGCACTGAATATTGTTAGAAGTAAAAAGAAAGACCAATTATAACTACTATAATCTTTAACAGCTGCCATAGGCGCCAACTCCGTGGGGGCTCTGGGGCTGGATCACTCATGGGAAAAATATGGTGGGTGCTAAGCACCCACTGGCTGTCCCCCATCAGCACCTCCCCCTCCCTCCCTGCGCTTCCTGTCCACCGCAATCAGCTGTTTTGCGTCGTGCAGGAGGCTGGGCGAGGGGAGGGGGGAAGAGCGAGGATGCTATTTAACATAAAATCATAAAAAACATAAAGTTTGCAGATGACACCCAAATTGGGGGAGTGGTAAATAATGAAGAGGGCAGGTCACTCATTCAGAGAGATCTGAATCACTTGGTAAACTGGGCATAAGCAAACAATGTGTTTTAATATGGCAAAATGTATAATCTTAGGAACAGAGAATGTAGGTTATACTTAAGGATGGAAGACTCTATGCTGGAAAGCAGTGAATTTGAAAAAGATTTGGGGGTTGTGGTGGATAATCAGCTGAACGTGAGCTTCCAGTGTGATACAGGAGCCAAAAGGTCTAATGTGATCCTTGGATGCATAAATGGGAATCTTGAGGACTAGAGAGATTATTTTACCTTTGTATTTGGCACTGGTATGACCACTGCTGAAATGCTGTGTCCAGTTCTGGTGCCAATAATTCAGAAAGAGAAGAGCCATGAGGATGATTAAAGGATTATAAAACATGCCTTATAACAATAGACTGAAGGAGCTCAATCTGTTAAGTTTAACAAAGAGGTTAAGGGCTGACTTGATTATAGTCTGTAAGTAACTACATGGGGAACAAATATTTAATAATGGGCTCTTCAAAGTAGCAGAAAAAAGTATACTATGATCCAATAGCTGGAAGTTGAAGCTAGACAAATTGAGACTGGAAATATGGTGGAATCTCCTTCCTTAGAGTTTTTTAAGGTCAGGCTTGACAAAGCCCTGGCTGGGATGATTTAGTTGGGAATTGGTCCTGCTTTGAGCAGGGGGTTGGACTAGATGACATCCTGAAGTCCCTTCCAACCCTGATATTCTATGATTCTATATAGCGTAAATTTTTAACTGAGAGAGTATCCACAATGGCCCCTTCTGACCTGGAATCTATGAACTACAAATCAAGTCTCTGAGTGCCATTTGCCATCTCCCCCCCTCTTCCCCCCCCCGCCCACTTTTTTCGTGAAGTTTTCCTTCCATTCTGGTGGCACTCCCTCTCTCTCATGAAGATAATTTGGGGAAATATAGGAGGAAGAATAGGAAGGAAATAAAGAGGAGCACTTCTGTAAAAGTGAGCTGCACTGAAAAGATGTCCTTGAGTAGAGGATGTTGCTCTGACTGGAGCTGGGAAAATATTGAATAGTTTGGTTTGTTGCTTCATGCTCTTTTGTGTTCTTTCTATGAATGTATGAACGATCACATTTTATTAGGAAAAAAATTCATATAGGAGTTAGTATGATCTGGCCCAGAATTTGGGCTACAATGACATCAAGAATAGTAGTATCTTTGCCTTGTTCATTACTTCTGGTACCCCATTCACTACATACTCACTGGCCTACATATTGAATGAAGCAGAGTGTGTGGCAATCATAATACGTGATTATATAATTAATGACCATATTGCACTGCATACAGACAAGAGAGTAGAGTTAAAATATTACTACAGGCTTTATCAAGTCCCTAAGCTCTCCAGGTAAAAATCACCCATGTGCAGAGGGCCAGCACAAAATCTATAGAATACTTTAGTCTACTTCAAAACAGAATTTAAGTAGGACTTAAGTGATCTCCTAAGTCTGTGGAATAGAAAATAGATGTTAAATAATTTTGACAAGTGGACAACTTCTCTGGGCTTATATTTTGAAATTATGCATTAAAACATGTTCTTGTGTAGTATTTTATAAATGTATTATTGAAACAGAGCAGGGGAGCTGCTCAAGGCATTTAACTTATTTCCTAAGAGAATTCTTAATAGCATGAAAACATCTCTCTTGTTGTCTCAAATACGTTTTGATAAGTACAACCTTATAGCTTTGAGGAAGTTTAGCTGTGTCACATTTATAAAGCAGAATAAATCATGGGTAGAATTGCAAAATGCCACAGTGTATACATATTGCAGAATTTGGGGCTTAAAAGGTGTATATATATTTACCAGCTCAAGATATTTTTTGGATCTGTTAAATTATATGATTCATTAACTGAATTTTGGAAACTAATCTTTAATCAGGCCAGTCTCTGATTATGTATGTCTAAGTCCATTTTCAAAGAACTAGGTTCTTATCCTGTCAACATTAGAAGAACTGCAGAAGGAGCTTCCACTGCAGGACCGGCGCCAGGGTTTTTGCCGCTCTATGCAGCAGCGCTCCTCCTCTGAGCATTTGGCGACAGGGGTCCTTCCGCTCCGCGTCTTTGGGGCACTTCATCAGTGGGTCCCGGAGCGAGTGAAGGACGCACCGCCGAATTTCCGCCGAAGACCTGGAGCGGAAGGACCACCCCGCCGCCGAATTTCTGTCGAGGGCGGCAAAATGCCACCCCCCCAAATCCTGCCGCCCTAGGCGACCGCCTCGGGTCGCCTAGTGGAAGCACTGGCCCTGTTCTACTAAAAATAGTTCTCCTGGAATCACTTTTTTTAGCTGCCCACAAAACTATTTTAAAGTGGGATTGTTTTGGGTTTGCAATTTGTAAAATAAATAATTAATGCTTATCGTTACTTCCTACTTGCTTCTAAGCAATCTAAATCCTGCCTACAGTTATGTAGCCATTTTCAATGTATCTCTTGTCACATTGTAGGTAGCTGGAAATGTGGATTAAAATTAGATGAAAAATACAATGTGGCTTGATTAATCAATAGTTATTGAAATGCAAATTGAAGTTAATTGCCCAATTCACTTTTTTGGTCAAGTGACAGAATCTGAGCATGAAAGAACCTTGAATTTATATATTTATAGACCTTTTTCCAGAACGCTGTAGTATCTCAGAACATCACAAACAGTAATTGTGATCATAACAGCCTTGTAAAATAGAGATGTATGATTGCCTCCATTTTACCTATGGGAAACTGAGGTCACAAAAGAGATTAAGTTACTTGTCCAAGGTTGCAAAGGAAAGTCTGTGCAAAAGCCAGGAATAATCTTCAGATCTCCTTAGCCTTAACCAGATCCAGTGTATTGACTAGAAAAAACAACCTTTCTCCCCAAAATAAAAGTATTGACCTAAGACCAGAAGTAAGCATGAATATAGTCTGTACCATCATGCTCTATTACACCTTTAATAGCATTAATGTTATATTGAAATGTATAGCATACATGTCTGATAGGGTCTGAAAATTTTAGGTTAGTTTTATACCAGCTACATGTAAACCTGAAAAATGACAGGTCATTTGTGCCCAACTTTTGCACACAGGATAACTTGCCAGAAGCCTGAGGAGTGCAGATAATTTCATAGAACATAGAGATATAGGGTTGGAAGAGACCGTGAGAGATCATCTAGTCCAGCTTCCAGGGCTGAGGCCATTTAAAGCTACCTAGACCATCCCTGACAGGTGTTTGTCCATCATGTATTTAAAAACCTCCAGTGACCGGGATTCCACAACCTCCCCTCAAAGCCTATTCCTGTGGTGAACTGCCCTTATACAGTGGAACCCCGTTTATCTAATCTACTTGGGACCAGGGCCAGATCAGATCATGGAAAATTCAGATAATCAGGAGACTGGGGAAAGAGCTTTCTATCTCCAGCTTTCAGGCCTGGATGGGGCTCAGGCTATCTGGGGCTGACAGCCCGAGCCCCACTGCCCAGTTTGTTTAATATGGAGAGTCAGATAATAGAGGCTCACATAAACTGGGTTGTACTATAGTTAGAAAGTTCTCCCTCCCCCCAAAAAAATCCATTTTCTTTTCTCAATACTAAACATGCTCAGTTTTTTAAATCTTTCCTCATCAGTCAGGTTTACTAAACTTTTTATCATTTTCATTGCTCTTCTCTAGACTCTGCAGTTTTTCTTTAGCAAAGTGCGATGCCCAAAACTGGACACACTACTCCAGCTCAGATCTCACCAGTGCCAAGTAGTGTGGGACAACTATCTCCCATGCCTTTCACCTGACTCTCCTATTAATATACCCCAGAACGATATGACCCTTTTTTGCAACTGCATCATGTTTACTCATATTCAATTTGTGATCTTCTATAAGACCCAGATCCCTTTCAGCAGTACTCCTACCTAAGAACATAAGAACGGTCAGACCAAAGATCCATCTAACCCAGTATCCTGTCTTCTGACAGTGGGCAATACCGGGTGTCCCAGAGGGAATAAACAGAACAGGTAAATGTTAGCATATAGGCTTGTTTGATTTAAGCTGGTCGCAGCCTGGAGCCAAAATACTTCCTGACGGGCAAATATGTGGGAGCCATTGTGGGAGCGGGTGCAACCAGCACGTTTTAATGTGTCTTTCCAGTCCATTACATGGATGGTACACCCCAAAGAATGGTACACCCCAACTGCAGTGCATGCATAAAAGGGCTAAAGCAACTATTTAATTGGTGCGTAACGGGACATACATGGAATCGTTGTTGGAAAGGATCTGTGAGTGGTAGAAACACAGGGTTTGGTATATAAAACCTGGGGGACAGTTGGGTAATTAATAAGCCAAAATATAAAACTTCAGCAGCAAATCAATAAGTATTGGCATAGCAACTGTCTTCAATCGCAACAGGATGGAAAAGGGCAGCAAAGGTAAACCTGTGGCTAATTCAGTGGACAGGGAACCTCATGATGTGGGTGGGGAATGGCTTCAGAAGGCTAACCTGGGGGAAGGTGTGTATGGGAATACAAAATGCTCAACTATGGGGTTAGCACCTGTGTAATAGTTACCGTGGTACCTTAAAATGGGACAGCTACTAAGGTGGCCCCCATAAGCCCTATGGGAATAATGAGATAGGGAGGAACTCAATAAAAACCACTAAACAGTAATAATAATAATAATTAATGTAAATTAAGCAATAATTCAGTTAAGTAATTGTCCAAAAATATATTTGGATGTGTCCCTCCTCAGTGGCCATAAAGAAGCAAAATTAATGGCCTGTTGTAAATGGGAGCCATTAGGGGTAATATATATGAGGTGTTTGCTAAAAATGTTCACAACACTAGGGGGGACAATTACATGCTGTCATTGGGACTTTAGTTCACAAATGGATCTGTGGAACTCATTGCTGTAAACAATTGAAACAGTGCATTACCCAATTCCATACCAAGTGGTCAAGCTGGTTTGGACAATACCCCATTTTTCTATAAATATCCAGTGAACTTATAATATGAACAAGAGCAAATGAACACTGCAAAAGCAGCTCACTGCAGCTGTCAAAAAAAAAAAAAAGGCAGTGTTTTTGGTAATGGCCCAAATCATGTGGGACTGTGTCAAAGCCTTACTAAAATCAATGTATCTCATGTCTACAGCTTTCCATTATCTACTAGGCCAGTAACTGTGTCAAATAAAGAAATTAAGTTGGTTTGGCATGATTTATTTCTTGACAAATCCATGTTGGCTATTCTTGATTACCCTATTATTCTCTAGATGCTTACAAATTGATTGTTTAATAACTTGTTCTGGTATCTTTCCAGTTGCTGAAGTTAGGTTGATTGGTCTATAATTGCCTGGATCCTTTTTGTTCCCCTTTTTAAAGATTGCCCTTCTCCAGTCCTCTGGGACCTCACCTATCCTCCATTAGTTCTTGAAGATAATTGCTAACAGAGATTGCTTCAGCTAGGTCCTTAAGTACTGAAGGGTGAACTTCATCAGGTGCTGCCAACTTGAATATATTTAACTTATCTAACTACTCTTTAATAGTCTTTCCCTATTTTGGCTTTTGTTCCTTCTTCATTGTTGTTAACATTAATTGTGTTTAATCTATTGCCACAATTTCACTGTTTTAGTGAAGACTGAGACAATATAGGCATTAAACACATCAGCCTTCTTGACGTCATCTGCTATTAGTTCTCCTTTCCTGCTAAGTAGAGGGTCTACACTTTCCTTTGTCTTTCTCTTGCTCCTAATGTTGCTTTTGTTGTTGCTTTTTATGTCCCTTACTACATGTAATTCATTTTGTGCCTTTGTGATTTTTGTCCTAAATGCTTATGGCCGGGAACCACGGCCAATGGGAGCTGGGGGGCGGGGCCTGCAGGCAAGAGCAGCACGCGGAGCCTCCTGCCCCCCACACCTAGGAGCCAGACCTGCTCGGTGCTTCCAGGGCGCAGCACGGAGCAAGGACAGGCAGGGAGTCTCCCTTAGCCCTGCTGCGCCACTGACCGGGAGCCACCCAGAGTAAGCTCATGCCCCAACCCCCTGCCCCAGCCCTGAGCCCCCCCAAACCCAGAGCCCCCTCCCACACTCTCTGAACTCCTCATCCCCAGCTCCACCCCAGGGCCCACATCCCCAGCCCAGAGCCTGTACCCCCTCCTGTACCCCAACCCCCTGCCTCTACCCACACTCCAAATCCCTCAGCCCCACCTCCTAGCCTGAGGCTCCCTTACCTTAGACCTTAGTCCATCCCATGCTTTGTTGAACATTGGGCTACCCCACATTTGCCATCCTTGCCTGTCAACTGCCCTTCTCTCCAAATCTTCCAATTTCATGTTGAGGTGCTTGATGTAGTTCTGAACTTTTCATTTCCATGTTATTCGCAGTCTTCCTCTCTTTCTCGTTGCATTTTCTCGTTTCCATTCTAGGGCAATATTTGGTAAATGTTCTTTTTCCATTCTCAGCACATGTCCCAGCCACTGATGTCTTCTTTTATAGATTATTTGTGAGAAGGTGCCTTGTCCAGTAATTTTTCTGACTTCTTCATTTGTCTTCCTATCTCTATATGTTATTCCCAATATTCTTCTCAGATATTTGTGATGAAATGCATCCAGCTTTTGTGTATGTTTCTTGGTAAGTTGCTATGTCTCACTGCTATATGTTGGCGGTAACAATTGCTTTGTACACGTTCAGTTTTGTCTTGAGGGAGATGTTTTTGAGTTGCCAGATGGTTTTGAGTCTTCCAAATGCAGCGTTTGCCTTCCAGATTCTTCTTCTTATTTCCTCAGAACTAGTACTAACTTGGCTTATGGTACTTCCAAGATACATAAAATTGTCTACCTTCTCCAGTTTCTCTTCTTCAATTTTGATTCTGTCCTTATAGTCCCCATTAACATGACTTTACATTCTTTGCATTGTATCTCAAATGTATCTTCTCCATTACTTCTTTTTCTTGGTTTGTACATTTTTGTAGTCTGTTTGCATCTTCATTGATAAGAGCGATGTCGTCAGCAAAGTCTAGATCAAATAGCCTGGAATTGTTCCATTTTAGGCAATATTTATCACTGTTGTATTGTTTTAATCCATAGTCGATGACTAGCATAAACAAAAAAGGAGACAGGACGGACCCCTCCCTTACACTTGATGCTGAATGGCTGCTCCCTCCTGCATCCCCTCATCCCCATCCCCCTATCCCAGCCCAGTGAAAGTGAGTGAGGGTGGGGGAGAGCGAGCTAGCGAGGGAGGGGGAATGTAGTGGGTGGGGGCAGGGCCTTAGGGAAGGGGCAGGGCTAGGGTGTTTGGTTTTGTGCAATTAGAAAGTTGGCAACCCTATGTGTGGTACTGGGCAGGTTGGAATTGTGAAAGATGTTGAAAATTGGTGTTAAATTCCATGAATAAAATGTAACAATTTTTTGTATTCAGGATCTTGGGTTTATGTTCTCATCCAAAAGAGTAACATGGTAGTAACAAAAGAGTAACCATCTAGTAACATGGTACTTCCTAGTCTCATTCTGGGGCACTGGTTCAGTACTGATTTCAGGAAAGAGTGACCCCTCTTGAACCACATGAATCACTTCCTGCAGCATTTGGGCTTCCCCTAAAGGACTGCCCAACTCAATCCTGTTTAGCTTATGAAATTTGAGATCATAACCCAAGGTCATATGACTGCAGGAGTCTAAATGCTAAATCTGCGGCCAGCGCAGAGCTGTCTGGCTATTTTTGCTAAATGAGGTGGTGCAAACATTGCACTGCACATAGGAAATTTGCCTTAAAATATCTTCATATTTAAGTACAACATATGATCACCTGAATTTTACTGGAGTGAAAATGTGATGCTTCAAAGAGTTCATACTAATGATTATGGAAAAAAGTCAATTACATGCCAAGTCATACATTACTGTACATGTCTTTTGTTTCTTGCAGTGTTAGAGTATTTGCAAAAAGAAAACATGTTTAATAATACTGGAAACACTAGCACATGTGTTTAATTCTTCTCATGTAGTTGGCATACTGTAGTCAGTGGTACTACTCACAAGTGGTAAAATTCTGCATGCTTTTAGCTGTTTGCAGGATCAGGCCCCAAGGTAATAAATAACAGGATTTTCTTAACAAAAATGTTTTATATTTATTTAATTTTTTGACTCTGTGTGTCTATATATATATAGCATATTTTTACACTGCTAATTGTTTTGCATCTGTCTTTTAGAACCATAGGGTACAAAAACAAGTATGTGAAAGTTCCGCATGGCCATATATGGGTGGAAGGTGATCACCACGGACACAGCTTTGACAGTAATGCTTTTGGCCCGGTAAGTCACATTCACTATGTATCACTTTGTTTGCATTGGAGAGCATATCGTATCTGATGGGTTACTCAGATAATACAGCGAGTATTCATTTCCTGTATTAGCAGTCATGATTTTAGAGAGAATCCATGCACCTTGAAATGTTTCTTCTAATCAAGATGGAGGGACAGATCTTGCTCCATTCTCTTTGCACTACCTAAGTGGCACAACTCACAGAGATTGTCTTTAACTCCCATGGAAGAAGCAGAGGGAAGAATTTTTGGGGGGGAGGAAGTTTTGAGGGATGGGGGCAGCTGACAGATGGTCCCTTAGGATCTGTTGCCAGCTGATGCAACTTCGAGTGCCTCCTTCACAGCGGTTCTCTCCTACTTTGGAGCCAGTGCTTCAACAGAATCAGTGGGCTGTAACGATACACAGCAAATGTTAATTGATAAATCAATATATTGAAGAAAGTATGAAGTAATGGACACTTTGTCTGTCTAATCAGTTCTCAATGTAAGAGGAAAAAAACTCACCCTAGATGGCAAGTGTCTCCAGTTGCATACAAGTATTTACAAAACAAAAGCTAAAAACTCAGATTTAGACTGGTAAAAGTATACACCTGGTCTCTGTGGAAAGACAGGATATCCTTTTCAGGGTTTCAGTTTTTTGGCTTTTTTTTTTTAATTGCTGACTTTGTCTGACATGCAGAAATTTAGGCTCATCGTCTCTGCATTCTGCCCTGGAGATATTAATCATTTTTCTCATGTAATACATGCAGTTTTGTTTACCTATTTACTTTAGAGATGATTCTGTTCTAAAATGATATAATGACTGGTTGTCATGGGAAATTCATGCAGATTCTGCTATCCTTACTCAAGTTCTGTTAGCACTTTACATCCGAAGTAGGGCCACTGAATTTAATTAGACTAATCATGGAGTAGATACTGCTCAATTTAAGTGAGGGTGGCAGAGTTTGGCCCCAGATAATCTACCTCCAATAACATGACCTGAAGAGGAAAACATAAGAGTATCTAAGATTCAAAGACCCCCTACCTGGCTCGACCAGCATGTTGCTATTGTCCTACTCTTTCACCTTCCTTATAGTTGTCTCACTATCTGCTTCAAGGGCCACATCACTTATGATTTTTTTATTCTCCCTTTCTGCTCTGTCATTTTTTTGACAGTTAATTTTAGAGTTCCTCTTTTTGTGCCACTAGATTTTTTTTTTCATTTGACCCCTTGCATGTCTCTCCCTTTCTGTATTGTTACCAGGTGTCTTTTTATCCACAGTCTCTCTCTGTGCACCCAGGCTACCCACAATCCCATCCTCACTGTTTTCCTCTTACTTCATGGTAGCCTCACCAGTGTAAAACTACTCTGAAATGTTTAGGACTTGTGTTCACTAGGAAAAAAGGTGTGTTCTTAGCTAATACAAGTTAACATATGTTAAACAACATGTGGTAAAATCCTAGTGAAGACAAGACAGTTAGTAGTTTTCACATGAGTTAGTAGGTCAAGGTACACCCTAGGCTCCCCCATTGTGTTTAACTACACCTGCTAATACCCGTGAAAACAATAAGCTGCCTTTTTCTCTGGGATTTACCTCATGTTTGTTACAATAAGTTAAGTTCCCACCTCTTTTCTGAGTGAATAGGCACCGTCAGAGAACTACTGTGACAACTTTTGACAATGCAAGCTTTCTAGCATTCCACAAAGATGACCTTGGGATATACATATAGAACCATTTAAAAGGTTTGTATTGATTGAGTTAAATTTTGAGTAAGTATCAAATGTAAACATATATTTTTCTTCAGATTTAAATTATAGCAGCAGTTGAAAATATAAAGGAAAAGGTGACAAGCGTGCTTTTGTGGGAGGAAATTAGCTATGAGGATTGACTAAAAATCATAAATATATACATCTGCAGAAAAAGATGAAAAGCAGACTTAGGGATGCTTTAGCTCCTATTGACTAATGTTTCGCCTACATGTGTTTTGGTTTGTGGAGGCAGACTTACATATGTTATGAACAGATTGGCATATCACAATGTCCATTCCTCTGCCTGACCAATTCTTGCAGGATACTGAATATATTAGGATTGTACTCTCAAGACATTCAGAGGCATATTCTTCTTCATTTTAATATCTTTTCTCTCATAAGAATAGAACAGTCAGTCAGAATGAAAAGACTGCACAATGGCAAGAAAGGAACCCAATGTCCTTATTTTGTTGTAATAGAGGTCACTCCAGAGAGTAGTTTGAATGTTATCTGTGTCGCACTCTAATTTGGAGGAACCAATGCATTTTCCTGGGTCAAAAGGGCCCAGTACAAAAAATTATCTTTAAGGTAGATTACATTTTAGGGCTATTGACTTTGATGCTATTCTTTTAATTACAATAATAAAAAAAGCTTATATACTATAGATAAAGTCAGACTTAGTTATGTTTTGTGGATGAGCATAATGAATTACATGGGGCATATATGGAAATTATGGAATAACAGATAGAGAATAGACGTTAGAAATCATTTTTTCAATTGGAGACTAATGTGTAATGGCTTAATGGACTAGGTGATAAGACAAAAATACTGGGATCATTCAAGGGCTAATTTATATGTCATCTTTCGGGGTTATGAATCCTAAAATGTGAATGACCTTTGACACATGATGATCATTATATAGTTTCTAAAACATTTTATCCATTATATCTTTTGGTCTTTTTGTATCTATCTGATTTTAGTAGGACCAAGATCAGAATCTCAAGGCATATATAGATAATTTTCTCAAGTTTATACATTAACATACTTTTTTTATTAACTGTAGTAAATATATATTGCAGAAAAAGTCCAGGGACCCTCAAAATGGCTTTATAGTTCCTTTCTGTCTAGTAGGTTCTTTTTCTGACTTCAATGTAAGCATTAATTTAATTCAAACACCACCACATCTATAAACTGTGCTGAATTAGTAACATTGTATAGTATAGCTGGCCAACTACTGATTTAAATGTTAATTTAATCCAGCATGCAGGGAAGTTATTTAAGTAATGTGGTTATTGAATTTTGTTATTTAAAGAACTGCTTTGTGCAGCATAGACAAAGGTACTGCATTGTTGTTACTTTGATACTACCTGGTTCAATCTGAGGTCTTATCTACACTGCCCCACAGTTTGGACTACAGGAGTATGAATAGCAGTGCGCACCGAAGTGCTCAGCTGTAACACTCCATATAGTCTCGGAAGGTGTGAACTAAGAGTTCTTGTTTGTGGAGGATTATATTAATGTGAACTAGGAACCTTTTCGTTTGTGCCTGCAATCCACACAGGGGAATTGCAGCACAGCACTTTGGTATGCACCGCTATTCACAACTCCACAGTCTGAACTGTGGGGCTTAAGTTTTGCAAGTCATGTCTGCCATTTATAATGGCTGAAAACAGCTATTTTAAATGTCAGGCAATAACCATGAAAAGAACTCAGTGATCCTTGCCTCCTTTGCTTTGTTTTTTAATTTAAGGGATGAAAAAAATTACACATAGAATGATTTTTGTTCAATTAGCTGGACTGGGTTAGTGATATCACTTCAGTGAACCAGTTCTCTGTTTTCAAGCTCTTATTAGGGTAAAGCCAAACATTTATTATATCACCTTATTCTGGTTTAATTGGAATATTACAGAGACATAATAATGCAGTGTTGGATGATATATGATTTTGCTTTTAAGAGACTGCTTCATGTTTTTAATTCCAGTAATTCTCCTATTTAGTTGAGAGTTCATCTAAGAAATGTTTCTTGGGAAAGAATTGTGGCAGTAGTAGTACACAGTAGTAATAACAAATTCTTTCAAATTAAATAAAGACCTTGAGAATACCAGGATTCATTTTGTAAATGTACTACTTCTATAGCTACTACTTTACTTTTCAGAATGTTTCCCAGCTTAGGATCTGAAAGTGCTTTACACAATTAATGCCTGATAGAATGCCCATTGAAGTTAATGGTACTTATTCAGTTGACTTTCATAATGAGCCTACACATAGTTGGCATCACAGAGACTTGGTGTGATAATACGCATGACTAGAATATTGGTGTAGAAGGGTACAGCTTGCTCAGAAAGGACAGGCAGGGGGAAAAGGAAGGAAGTGTTGCCTTGTATATTAAAAATGTATACACTTGGACTGAGGATGAGATGGAAATAGGAGACAGACTTGTTGAAAGTCTCTGGGAAAGGATAAAAGAGATTAAAAAACAAGGGTGTGTCATGGTAAGGGTCTACTACAGACCATCTAACCAGGAAGAGATGGATGAGGCTTTTTTTTTAAACAACTAACAAAATCATCCAAAGCACAGGACTTGGTGGTAATGGTGGACTTCAACTACTCAGACATCTGTTGGGGAAAATAGCACGGCACAGATTATCCAACAAGTTCTTGGAATATATTGGAGAAAAATTTTTATTTCGGAAGGTGGAGGAAGCTATTCGGGAAGAGACTGTTCTAGATTTGATTTTGACAAATAGGGAGGAACTGGTTGAGAATTTGAAAGTGGAAGGCAGCTTGGGTGAAAGTGATCATGAAATGTTAGAGTTGATGATTCTAAGGAATAGTAAGAGGGAGAACAGCAAAATAAAGACAGTGGATTTCAAGAAGGCAGACTTTAGCAAACTCAGGGAGTTGGTAGATAAGATCCCATGGGACGCAGTCTAAGGAGAAAAACAATTACAGACAATTGGTAGTTTTTCAAAGAGACGTTATTAAGGGTCCAAGAGCAAACTATCCCACTGCGTAGGAAAGATCGGAAGTATGGCAAGAGACCACCCTGGCTTAACCAGGAGATCTTCAATGATCTAAAAATTAAAAAAAAGTCCTACAAAAAGTAGAAACTAGGTCAAATTACAAAGGATGAATATAAACAAATAACCCAAGGATGTAGGAACAAAATTTGAAAGGCCAAGGCACAAAACAAGATCAAACTAGCTAGAGACATAAAGGTTAACAAGAAAACATTCTACAAATACATTAGAAGCAAGAGGAAGACCTACCTAGGGTAGGTCCGTTACTCAGTGAAGGCGGGGAGGAGAATAATAACGGAAAATGTGGAAATGGCAGAGGTGTTTAATGATTTCTTTGTTTTCGTTTTCACCAAGATGGTTGGTGGTGATTGGAAGTCTAACATAATGAATGTCAGTGAAAATGAGGTAGGATTGGAGGCTAAAATAGTAAAAGAAGTTGTTAAAAATTACTTAGACAAGTTAGATGTCTTCAAGTCACCAGGGTCTGATGAAATGCATCCTAGAATATTCAAGGAGCTTTCTGGGGAGATATCTGAGCCATTAGTGATTATCCTTGAAAAGTCATGGAAGATGATAGAGATTCCAGAAGACTGGAAAAGAGCAAATATAGTGCCAATCTATAAAAAGGGAAATAAGGACAACCTGGGGAATTACAGACCAGTCAGCTTAACTTCTGTTCCCGGAAAGATAATGGAGCAAATAATTAAGCAATCAAATTGCAAACATCTAGAAGATAATAAGGTGATAAGTAACAGTCAGCATGGATTTGTCAAGAACAAATCATGTCAAACCAACCTGATAGCTTTCTTTGACAGCAAGCCTTGTGGATAGGGAGGAAGCGGTAGATGTAATATATCATGACTTTAAAAATAAAGCTTCTGATACTGTCTCACATGACCTTCTCATAAACAAACTAGGGAAATACAACCTAGATGGAGCTACTATAAGATGGGTGTAAAACTGGTTGGAAAACTGTTCCCAGAGAGTAGTTATAACTCAGTGGCGCACAGTCATGCTGGAAGGGCATAATATGTGGGGTCCCACAGAGATTCTGGGTCTGGTTCTATTCAATATTGCCATCAATCATTTAGATAATGGTATAGAAAGTACACTTATAAAGTGTGCAGAATACCAAGCTCGGTGGTGTGGCAAGTGCTTTGGAGGATAGGATTAAAATTCAAAATGATCTGACAAACTGGAGAAACGGTGTGAAGTAAATAGGATGAAATTCAATAAGGACAAATGCAAAGTACTCCACTTAGGAAGGAACAATCAATTGTACACATACAAAATGGGAAATGACTGCCTAGGAAGGAGTAATGTGGAAAGGGATTTGGGGGTCATAGTGGACCTTAAGCTAAATATGAGTCAACAGTGTAACATTGTTTCAAAAAAAAACGAACATCCTTCTGGGATGTATTAGCAGGAGTGTTGTAAGCAAGACATGAGAATTAATTCTTCCGCTCTATTCCACACTGATTAGGCCTCAACTGGAGTATTGTGTTCAATTCTAGGTGCCACATTTCAGGAAAGATGTGGATAAATTGGAGAAAGTCTAGAGAAGAATAACAAAAATGATTAAAGTTCTAGAAAACATGACCTATGAGGGAAGATTGAAAAAAATGGGTTTGTTTAGTATGGAGAAGAGAAGACTGAGAGGGGACATAACAGTTTTTAGATACATAAAAGGTTGTTACAAGGAGGAGGGAGAAAAATTGGTCTTCTTAACCTCTGAGGATAGGACAAGAAGCAATGGATTTAAATTGCAACAAGGGAGGTTTAGGTTGGACATTAGGAAAAACTTCCTAACTGTCAGGATGGTTAAGCACTGGAATAGGGGGAGGTTGTGGAATCTCCATCATTGGGGATTTTTAAGAGCAGGTTAGACAATCACCTGTCAGGAATGGTCTAGATAATACTTAGTCCTGCTATGAGTGCAGGGGATTGGACTAGACGATCTTTTGAGGTCCCTTCCAGTCCTATGATTCTATACATAAACCCAATGGGAGACTTTCTATTGACTTTAGAAATCAAGCTTCACAATCTAATGTAAGATAATGAAACATCATTATCTCCATTATGTTGGTGGGGAAACTGAGGCACAGGGTCCTTAAGTAACTTGTCCCAGGTCACACAGCAAGAATCTGACACAGACAAGAACAGCTCCCGGTCTTCTGACTCCAAGGGTATATATTCACTGTAGAGATAGTGTAGATGATCAAAACCCAGGTCTGAGCATCCATATTAGCCTAGCTCAGGTGTGAGCATCACCATTGCAAAGCTCTACCTGCATTATTGTCTTCTATATTTCTGTACATGCCTGTGTGTGTCTGAGGACATATCCTATGGTACTTTCTGTTGAGATCCTCTGTGATTATTTTCCCAGTCAATTGTGTGTTCTTTGGGGAGAATTGTGTGAAGGCATGGGGCAGCTATGAGCAATTGAATGAATTAGCCAGCAATCTCACTGCAAAGTAGGCGGGTTCCTACTGAGTTAAACTGGAGTCCAGCTTCTAACCCACGTCCTAGCTGAGTAAACTAACTCAGCCTTAAAACACCTTCAAATCCAGGTAAAATGCTTCTGTTTGTGGACAGTGGGGTGGTTGGAGACTGAGCTAAACCCCAGATAAAAGCCTGGGTTAACTGCAGTGAAGACATACCCCCCAGCCATATTTTCAACATGACACTACTATTCCTCTAATGTGCCTACTTTCTAAAACCTAACCCAGTTGGACTGGGATCTGACCTCAGTATATTTTTATTTACCATAGATTTTAAATTTGTAAACTGCAAATGAGTAGATTAGGACAACTATAAAGACCAACATCTCACTAGTGATTGTCCAAGTAAACAATGCTGTGATGCAAGTTCATATGGGAACCTGTCTGAAATGTGCTTTCTTGTCCTACTTCCTGTTCCTTCTTTCAACTGCATCCATCTGTGGATTAGAAAACACAATAAAGATTTTTAGAAAGAGATGATTCAAAATGATTGAATATGCCAGACTTAATTATTTGGATTTTCATTTCAAAGGAAAGTCGCCAACTCTTTGGGCCATATGATGGAGAGAAGACTTAACTGTTAATCCTCTCTGGCCAGATTCGTGTTGATTTAGTACCTTACTCAACAAGTGAGGAGTTACACAGCATGAATAAAGGTGACAGAATCTGGCCATATATAATTTGCTTAGTAAATTGACTTAAAATATTTACTCCTGTAAATAATGAGGGTGAATTACCCATACAGAGTAACCAGAGGAAGAAAGGGGGAACAGGAAAGACATCAAGTAATGATAAAATCTGAAACCTGATAGAGACAGAGGAGCAATTCATGCTCTCTGGTAAAGAAAATATTCTAGCCCAGAGGTTTTCAGACTATGAGGATGACCTTCCTAGGGATGCTCTAACCTCTTCTAGGAAGGTTCAAGCAACCCCAGGGAAAACTGAGGGAAAGTACTACTGTTGTTCTTACTGCTTATGTCTTAGCAAAAGCACAACCCCATGTTTGCTAAAACAAAAGTGTAAATGATCTTGATTATGGTGTTGCCAAATATATCTTCTTTAATTGGAAGAACTGCAGAACCATTTAGAAGCTATATACTGGTGTAAAGATCACTTCATCAGCCCTGAAATGCAGCTGTTTGTACGGTAAAAGTGGCAATTGTTTAACAGCACACACCAGCACTACACAATAGTGAAGTGCATTGAGTTCAGATGGAATTGCAAAGGGAATGTATGCAGGCAGAATGTAATATCTCCAAATGGAATTTTGCCAGACATTTCAAGTGGATGGTGCCCCAAAGTGGATGAGGAGGGATTGGGGTCATCTGGTCCCCCATACTGTATAGCAAGGAATAATATGTTACATGAGTATAGCAGCAGATACAGTCTTTGTGCTCTTGGTGCTTCTTCTGGATTTGTGCTCATCCATGCTACTCTCAATTTAGGACTGTGCCTACAGAGCACAATTGAACCCTTAGGAAAAAGTGTGTCTCCTACACCTCTTTCTGCAGCTCCTAGAACTGAAGTTAGAAGGTGGTTCCAGAAATTAGTTCACTGTAACATCAGTCAGTGTCTCTGATATACTATAAAAGAAATTTTGAACAGAATGCGTAGCATAAATATACTGCCAGTGATTTCCCATTATGTTTATATTGGCCCTTGGATGAAGATGCAGAAGCAAAATTCTCTATCAGAAAAAGAATTTTGTGTATGAAGGGTGAGGTGACAATAGAGACTGTGGCATGTGTGCACAGCCTGAAATTATTGTAAAAGTCTGTGATAGATAAAGTGTACAGTACATTATGTATTATGACTGAAGCTAAATATGCCTGGAAGGTTACATATGCTTGTCCCTGTTTAGAAAATATTACATGAGAGATTCAAAGTGGGATTGAGGGTTGTCTATTAAGATTGACAAGTAATTGCAGGAGCTGCTGGAGGGAATCCCTTGATGGTAAGGTTCTGTGGCCTCATTGTCCATTAAAATTATCATGGCTAACTAAACTTGCAGTACAGAGAATAGAACAGATGTTTTCAAGTTAAGTCCAAAGCAGATTGAAGTTACAAAGGGCTCTCACAAAATCGGGTGATAAAATGGCAGATGAAATTCAATGTTTATAAATGCAAAGTAATGCACACTGGAAAACATGATCCCAGCTATATATACAAAATGATTGGATCTAAATTAGCTGTTACCACTCAAGAAGGAGATCTTGGAGTCATTATGGATAGTTCTCTGAAAACATCCACTCAATGTGCATTAGCAGTCAAAAATCTAACAGACTGTTAGGAACCATTAGGAAAGAGATAAATAATAAGACAAAAATATCATAGTGCCACTATATAAATCCATGGTATGGCTATACCTTGAATATTACATGCAGTTCTGCTTGCCCCATCTCAAAAATGATATATTAGAATTGGAAAAGGTACAGAAAAGGGCAACAAAAATGATTAAAGGTATGGAACAGCTTCCATATGAGGAGGGATTAGAAGGTTTGAGACTTTTTAGCTGGGAAAAGAGGTGACTAAAAAAAATATGATAGAGGTATATAAAATTATGAATTATGGAGAAAGTGAATAAGGAAGTGTTGTTTACTCCTTCACATAACACTAAAACTAGGGGGTCACCTAATGAAATTAATAGGCGGCAGGTTTAAAACAAACAAAAGGAAGTATTTCTTCACACAACGCACAGTCAACCTGTAGAACTCCTTGCCAGCTGGTGTTGTGAAGGCCAAAACTACAACGGTGTTCAAAAAAGTTAGATGAGGTCATGGAGGATAGGTCCCTCAATTGCTATTAGCCAACATGGTCAAGGATGCAAGCCCTTGCTCTGGGTCTCCCTAGCCTCTGACTGCAAGAAGCTGGAAGTGGATGACAGGGAATGGCTCACTTGATGATTGCCCTATTCTGTTCATTCCCTCTGAAGCACTTGTCATTGACCACTGTTGGAAGACAGGATACTGGGCTAGATGCACCATTGGTCTGACCCAGTATGGCCCTTATGTTCTTAAACACAGCAGCCTGAGAATGTAAATCAGGATTCTGTTAAATCACTGGATCTCCATTGGTGTAAAACCAGTGAAAGGTAGACCTTGTATCTGTAATGAAATAGTTTGACCAGCTCTACCTCCAAATTTGGAAGATACCTGTAACCTATGTATATCACACAGTTCTGTATCAGTTTTCTTTGCTTATCTATATTTCTCAGTACTCAGGATATAGTTTGATATGCTCTTTAATTTGATAAATCATTCTCCAGAATCTATACCAGTATATCCTCTTCTACAAGGCTCCTAAAGTGATCCTGTTTGAGTAGAAATAGAACTTTTCTATGGCTTCACACTGTGGTATTTTGACCATGCTGATGTTCCTAGCAAGATAGACTTGCACTTAATTTAGAAACTCATTGAACCTACATTTTGGGGATTATTTTCCTTTTCTGGGCATGGAGAGTATCTATAGCTCCATCACTACTATCTCAAATGCAGTTCTCAGTTTTGGTGATTGCAGCCCTATAAAGAATTATTTTTTACCAGATTTTATTTTCAGATAGGAGAAATGTTACCATGTTGTGGGTTTCTCAGTCTTAAGGCAGACACTGAGTCCATTTGATCTCAATGCCTTGTGCAAATCACTAGTAGTCATGTAGAGTGACCATCTTTGATGGACAAAAATAAGGAAAAAAACACATGAAAAATAAGGGATGACACTTTATTTTAAGGGACATTTAAAGGAAACACTATTTCCCATAGCATACCATGTATATTTTTTTCTTGCGTGTGCTTTTTTACTACCCTCAAGTATACATTGCAATCATCATAAGCTTCAATGTAATGTTTAAAATAGTACTTATACTAGAATGTATTAAAACTCATAATATCTTTGATTTTTTTAAAATCAATTCATAAAACTCCTTACATCTACAATTTGAAATTAACTTTAATTTCAAGCTCAGCCTTAACAAAATCAATATTTAGCAGGTTTCTGCAATCTGTCCAGGTATGTTTACACAAGAAAAATATTGTTTCCTCAGCTGCATTTGAGGTAAGAATGGACAGCATAAATTCCTCAAGTTTTAAGAAATTAGGAGAAGGAGCTGGCTATCATTTTTCAAAGCCCACTCCTTCTCCTGCACACAGTATTCACTGAGCCTTCTTTGGGATAAAACATACTAGTGCCCTTATGTGGCAAGCATGTACTGTTTATTTAGCCACATGCTAAACTTTCCAGAAGTTTTCTGATTTCTTCTTAGCATTTCCTTACCTATGTTACAAGTACAAAAACACAGGTCTGGAGTGGAGAAATTTTTGAATATGTAATATCATGTTTTAATAAAGTCTCAAACAAGAAGCCACATCCATGATTTTTATTTCAGGTGTGCAATTCAATGCAATCTTAGGACAATGCAAAAGGAAAATCATTTTTAAAGCTTTGTGGTTAGTTTTTGTTAAAAGATTGCTTTCTTCAGTCTGAATTCCACACTACATTGCTTAGTGCTGCTCTGCAAAGATTTGATTCAGCCTTCACTTACTTATGTGACTTACAATGAAATAAGGGAGTCTAGGGATATCCCTTAAAATAAGGGACAGGTGATCACCCTAAGAGACAAATCAATAAAATAAAAAGCAGTTCCTTGAAGTAAGGGATGGGTCGTTACCCTATGTCATGTTGTCAGAAATGTATATTTAATGGCAGTGGGTTAAAAGCAAAACAGTGAAATATGTGGTCCACTGTTAATATAGAATTAACAATGTTAATAGTTGTATAAATTGTGTTCCTTTTAAATGAATGAGATAAAAATGTTCCCAAATATAAACAAATTGGCTTAATGTAGGGAGAGTTGGTAATAATACAATACTTCCATTGATTAAAAATGGTCACGTAAGTTCTGTCCTTTCAACTTTTTTTCTGAGCAAGAATATTGATGCAAAGTCTTGCAACGTTCTTTCTGTAATGGTTTGTGTGATTTAAAATTATGATATATAGTGGTTGCCCTCAATATTTCTTCCATTCTGATAGGTTCTATTGGGAGAAAATTGCTGGAACCTCTTCTGTACATCACAGGGATGTTGTGAGGATAAATGCATTAATCTTTGTTGTGAGGCACTCTCACACTATGATTGTAGGAGCCATTTAAGGTAGAGTGGGTAACATTCCTGAAAATGGACAGAAGAAACTTAATATGTTTGACTGTGATACTTGATGATAAAAAAAATTTGCTATTAAGTGTTAGCAAGTTTGGAAGAAAAGAGGGAAGGAAGAATTTGACTGATCCTTCATGCTTGCTGACAAAATTTCCAGTTTGAGGAGCCATGACCAAACCATTTGGAAAGCTGCACAAACCACAGTAGTTCAGAGATGAATTCATTCACTCCTGATAAAAGGTTTAAGGTTTTACATGTATAGTATTTTCTAGGAAACAGCAAGAGCAGGTTTAAATTTGAAAAACTGAAAGAATTTATAAACAATGTAGCTTCTTGTAAAATCTATCTGAAGTGCTGTTGACATTACTGTGTTCACGTATATCCAGACATTCCAGATGGGTTGTATTCAGTATATTGATGCTTTATGCCCAGATTACTTAGTCCTGAGGTTTCACAGGCCTGTTTTAGTTAAGTGTTAATTACTTTATAAGTTCTCTGAAAGAGGTACCTCATGTTCTTTCTTGTTTATAAAGTATCACATGCAGCTATGTTGCAGGACAGATAAGTAACAATGAATAATAAACATTCCTCTGACATACAAAGATACTTATTTTGTGTTGTGAAAAAACAGCTTTTGTGTTGGAAAAGGTTATTAAACTGATCATACGGTTCAATTAATTCATTGCCCAGGGGACTCCAAGGAAAAAATGTCACAGCCAGTGTTTAATTGGTGATGAAAGAGGTGCCAGGGCTCAAGCAATGATATAATTTTAAATTTTAAACTTGTTATGACTTTGAATGTGTGGCAGTTATTGTAATTAACAACACATTCAGTAATAACAAGTTTATTTGAAAGAGTAGCTTACTGTACATATTTGTATTTAGATGTTTAAAACCAAATATTTTACCAGAGATATAACCAAGGTGAGGTGAGCGGGGCAGCCACCCAGGGTGCAAAGCCGGTGGGGAGAGGACGAGCAGAAAAATGGGGTGGACAGGGGGAAAAAAAAGGTAGGAGTAGAGCCCTGCAGTGGGACTGGGATCTCAGGGGTCCCGTTACCATACCATGCCATCCTTACTTCTGTGCTGCTGCTGCTGGCAGTGGCGCTGCCTTAAGTGCTGGGCTCCTGGCCAGCAGCCACCGCTCTCTGGCCATGCAGCTCTCCACCAGCGTTTGAAACGAGACAATCACTATGCTCTGGAATGAATTCGCACAGGAAAATGAAAAAAGACAAAAGCACCCTATATCCTGTGGGTGAACACTTTTCACAAAGAGATCACTCCAAATCTGACCTCTTAATCCTCATCTTCAAAGGAAACCTGCACAATACCTTCAAAAGACAAGTCTGGGAATTAGTCATAACTTTGTTAGGCACTGAACATTATGGACTTAATAAAGACACTGGTTTTATGGCTCATCACAACAATCTGTAACCTATTAACTCTCCTTTGTCCTACAGCTGTAGAGGTGTTAGCTGTCCACTTCACCTTGAATGATCTGTTGCGACATGTGCTAACTCCTTATGCTAAACAATATGTTCCACCTTGTATTTAGCTGTTACACTCTGAATATCTTTCCCAGTCTTGAAGAAGAGCTCTGTGTGTGCTTGAAAGCTTGTTTCTTTCACTAACCAAGTTTGGTCCAATAAAAGACATTACCTCACTCACCTTGTGTTGCTAACATTGTTTATAGTTATTTTTGTTCATTTGGCCTCAGGACTTTCAGTGCTTAAATTAATCTTTGTCAGAGATTTCAAAGAAATTTAATTTTCAGTGAGGGGATCATCTCATTCAGTCATGGACCAGTGCCAAAAATTCTCATTGTCCGATCAGGGGAACAGCAAGAGGTTTTAAACTCTGACATATTGTGACCCTTGAGGGCTACCAATGAGTGCTGTGTTCAATCATAAAACTAGGAATCTTATTTTATCGAGGTTCTTGTGGGATTAAACTTGTTCATATTGTGGACCACATTTTAGAAGCGTTCTCCTCCCCTCCCATTTATGGTCACATACCACTCTGTGACAACAGCATTTCCTTACATGGAAGTATTTAATGTATGTTTAGCTGCCTTTTAATGCAATTTAGCTTTTGGACTCCTAGAAGAGAACCTCTCTACAGATCACTAACATATACTCTCTACAACTGTTTGATAACCACAGGTATATAGCATTTATTTCTGAGCTTAGCACATTGCAGGATTTTGAAATATAAAATTGCATTGCTCTAATTACTAACTTTCTTTCTTCCTTCATCCACTTCAGTTCCAATGTGATTTTAGTGAGCACCGTCTTGCAAACCACTAGTAGTAGAACTATGTATGAGAGCTGTAGCTTTATACCCTCTGGAAGCAGGAGATCCACCTTACACGTGTTATGAAGCAGGAGCTGGTTATCCTTGTGGGTATGTGAGATATCAGCTGCTGAAGTCCCATCAGATTGAAATGGGGGGAAGGGGAGAACCAAGATGTTATAAAATCATTGTGATTTTAAGGTTTAATATGTGATTTTATGTGATTTTAAGGTTTAATATTATGTGATTTTAAGGTTTAATATTCCTCAACCTACTGGGCTAGAATCCCTGCGGAGGCTACTACAAATATGCTAGGGCCAGTACTGCTGCTAGACTAGTAATTGGAATGGGAAAAAAAGACATTTTGCTATCAGCTGTCATGACAGATAATATAAATTGATGGAAGTGGCATGCCCAGTTATACTAATAGTGAAAATAGGTTTGTTCATTGCAATCAAAACAAAAAAAGGGATCCTTCAAATTCATATAAAGGTAAAAGTGATTTATCTAGTATTTCCTTAAGGAGACACTCCATTACATTTCTTAATAGTAGAGTAAATGATCCCTATAATCATTGCTTTCCACCCTTTGGAGTAGAGTATGCTAAGTGGTACTTCTGCCATATTGCACCTTTTTGAAATTTATTAAACACTTTAGTGTATGGATTCCAGACATGTTCTTTGTAGAATATAGCTTTTTGATTGGCATATAGCCAAGTCAAAAGGTTGAAGAGCTATGGGTTTCCACAATGTTGCTAGCACACTCAGGTTCCACTGTAGTTAAGCTAGTTGAAAATTTTGAAATAAGACTGAAAGCTCATCAAATACAATGCTAGCAGTTTAGAGCATTCAGTTTTGTGTTGTGTCAGGGAAGATTGATATATTTTGTTTTAATACGAAGGGTTAGTTATATAGCTTAAAACTTCAGATAACTGCATTTTTCTGAGATTGGGATTTGTATAATTTAGGTGCCAAAGTGATAGACTGCTGGTCTGCTCTATAGCAGATTTGAAACTAGTATCTAACATTGGTTTTTGGTCATGTACATGCTATATCTAATATAAGACAGGAAGCATAAGATAAAAACAAGGTGTATTACACTGAAAGAAGAGTGGAATCAGAAAAAGTAACTGTCTACAAAATTTCCTAAAACTGTTGCTTGGAAAGTTTGACCTGTATGGCTTGCATTTCTGTGATAGCTAACTTCAAATCTCACTGACAGGCATCTTTGTGGAACAGTTTTTACATGAGGAAGAACTGTTTTTCACAATTTGCTAGGTTGATGCAGTTCAGAATTTTGTTCCAAACTCTCAGGTTGATTTTATCTGCCTTTTGGATTTTAACTGACAAAAATGTAGTGTTCAGTGTAGCCTTTTTGGCGAACAAAACTGATTTTTCTTTTCTTGGCATGTGAAAATGCAGAGCATGCCTCTTGTTCTCACCAAAGAGATGATAGCGGCAGAGGCTATGAATGCAGCAGGATTTAGGGCTTTGGGAATTCAGTAGGAGGAGCATCAGTATGAGCAGGATGGATTTAGGCAGGTATATTAAGAGAAAGCTACCTGATTCCAAGCACTTCATGCCAGTGATGTATTGATGATTTTTGAAATGCAGCTGGTCTAGGTTCACCCACTGAAATGAAAATTTTAAAAGCTAATTCCTGGATAGGGGCAAATTGCAGGCTATTTGTGTCTATGGTGGTCCATAAAGCCCTCACAAACCGCTCTGGTAAGTCACTGACACAGTAGCTCACAATGAATGGAAAAGCGAGAGGAGGAGGAAAATAGATGCCATGGGAAGAAGATAAATTACTGGAAGTTTTGAACTCCAAATACAACCCTTTGGAATCTAGCTAGTCCCTGGTTGGGTGTCAACTGGATAATTTCAAGTCTGCTGGATGGCCACTTGTGTACATCATGGGGGAAGGTTCTGACCTATCTAATTTTCATGGAGGAGGGGGTGAAGTGTTCTGATAGTTGGCTGAGAGAACTGGGAGGCAGGCTGGGAGGTGGAAGAGAGCCTGCTGGAAGTAGAAAGGAGAGAATAACAGCTGATTGGAAGCCAGGGTTCCCACTTGTTGGGGATAGGAAGGAAGTGAGAAGAGTACTCAAACTGAAGGGGAGCATGAAAGTATACTTTAGTACTTTAAGATAGGTGTGTGTGATTCTCTTCCCCAAACTCTACAAATTTGTAACATTGATGCAATGTAAATATATTTTTAGTGCCAAAGAATAAAACTGTTCCTGCTTTCTTTCCCTGTATCTTTCAATTTCACATACCCTTTTTTTTTGTCTTCGTATATTGTATTAAGAACTTTGTTGCTTACATTCAGATCAGTTAAATGTGTCTTCTAAAGGGACTTTGCTCTTTACATCTAAGTAATGTGAAGCCTGGTCCTTTAGTTCCATTATACTCTAAGGCGTTTTGTGATGGCTAATACAGGGCAACCTGGTAACTTGTACAAAGGATTCTAGGACCTGAAGGTACGAGGACACTTTCAGCTGACCTGAAAACAATACAACCTCTTTGTTGAAGGAAATAATGCAGAGATAAGAAATCAGAGTACTGTTCTTTTAAAAAAATAAATGTAGCAGAGCTGTGC
The DNA here is from genome assembly GCF_013100865.1 of Trachemys scripta elegans. NCBI lineage: Eukaryota > Metazoa > Chordata > Testudines > Emydidae > Trachemys > Trachemys scripta. The sequence goes on from NC_048298.1 coordinate 50,048,670, forward strand.
TTCTCTCACTGCCACTAACTTACCTTTCTATCCACTAATGATCTTTCAGTCCAGGCTTGCCCTTGACCCAATACCTCCTTTAGTTCATGTAGATTTCCAACTGTACTCGTCTTCGCTCTCATAGCACTGCTCTCATTCCTTTCACACACATCCATGTACTTACTCTGATACAGTCGTGTTTCCCAATACCCATTCAATTCCAAACCTAGATCTCCACATACAGCTTAAAGCCAGAATTTATATCCTTGTACAGGTGCCACTTTCAAACTGAAATGCACCAGAATTGCCATGCACATTTGGAATATAGGCACAAATGTCAACATCAGCTTCTAGATGGCGATCAATTATACTGTGAGGATCACTATGTTCATACTGCACAGTGACGGATAAAAGCTCCCAGTTGCTAAATACATATAGGCAGTGGTGAACTGTTACATGGTTTCATTGTTCTTTGCTGACTACTGTCCATTCTACTTGGATTATCTCAGTAGATCCGTAAAAGTTACTTAATCAAACAAGTGCAGAAAAATTAAATTATACTTAATTGGTGGAGTAATTATTGAGAAGATGTCTGTTTTCCCTAAATTCATTTATTGCTGTTGAGATTTTTTGCAAAAAAGTGTGTTCTATGATTGCCATTTTTCAGTTTTACATTGACTTTCAAAATATCCATTGTATTTAGAGATTGAGGCCAGAAGCTTAGTAGGATTCAAAAACAGAGTAGATATTTTAGATGGATAATGAGAACATCCACAATTACTGGTACATTAGAAAGGATAAAACAATTTTTAGGAGGAATAAAATCATCATGCTTCATGGTATAAGCTAATCACTGACCTATATAGGTTAGAAAGAATTTCCCCTTATTTACAGGATAGTGCCTAGTAGTCCATTGTGGGCTTTCTTCCACCTTCCTCTTAAACCACTGTCACAATACCTATGAGATGCAGAACTATCTGGTATAATAATAAGGTACATTAGCAGGAAGTACATTTAACAAAATAACTTTCAGTTAAAGAGGTACTATACCAATATAGTAAATAACTGAGGCAACCATTCTGCTGCAGTAATGTATTGCATTTGCATTAGTAACCTAGATGGAATTCTTATTTCTTAAGTGATAAAGAAATGCAGAATAGATTGCTTCATCTTTAAGCTGCCTCTTTAAAGAAATAAGAGAGATGAAAAAAAAATCACTTGATCATTTAATATATGCATTTATATTTGGGTATTCATGGCAATCCTTATTTCACTACACTGTTACAAGGTGCACCTACATAAAAGAAGACTTGCATCTTAAAAAATACAACATAACAGAAATTCTATTTGTTTGAAGGTTTTGAGAGTTTTGCCCTGGTACATTATACAGAAATTCATTTGATAGGATCACAAACTGAAAAGCTACTTGGGTTTCCTCAACAACAAAGTAGCAATGGAGCCATGTCATTTCAATTTCTCACTCTTTGGCTGACTGTGTGTGTGAAATCTCCACTCTTCAGCCCATTGCTGTGGGTTACTAGATATGAACAAAGTTTTAAAAGTCACAGAAATATCACATTTCACATAACAAAAAAGGAAAAAAATAGTGTCAATTGAAGTCTATCACCCAAACAGTTCCCATTCTCAAAGGCTCTGCAAATTCTTAGTGAACATTAACACCATCTGAATGACATGAGCATGTTGTTATGTATCAATTTATTAGGGTTTTGTTCTTCAAAACAATTGCTCTGAAGAACAGTGCATTATTCCTTCCAGCCTGACACACACATTGCATACCACACACATTTTGCCCACTGTTACAAGCTCTTCTCCTAGTTGCATCACCCCATGTCTATTGAGGGCTCACCTTCCTAATTCGCCTGAGAAATTTAACAATGTTTATAAATAATGTTTATAAAACAGCGGCACAGAACCACTTTGCTCACCTAGTTTTGAAAGTTTTGAAAACTCAAAAGAATTAAGAACGTACAATCAAGATGAAAGTTTCTGAAAATAATAGAAAAATCTATCCTGACACCCAGTGTTTCCCTTTCTTCTCTACTATTTGATAAACTGAGAAAACAATCAAGTTATGTTGTACAGATGATAAAGAGTAAAGAACCTGCAGCTGTTAAACTGAGATATTGAGTATTACGAGGTCTGCATATGTCAAATTATAATAAAGTATCTTGTCAGTTTGCAGAGAAGGTTGAGAATCTGATGGCAGTTTACAGTTTAGAAAGGGAAAATGAGAGGAAAAATAAAAATCTCAATACTTTAGCTTCTGCAAATTTCAACTTCTCTGGATTTTCCTGTGGAGATCAATGGAAGGAGGAGGCACACGTCAGGGTCCTAATGGGGCTCTGGGTGATCACTACTTCCCACCACCCAACACAAATGTAATGAGGTTTAGTAGTGTCCGCAAAAGAGAAACTAAACAACTATTTATTCCTCAAGAAAGGTTTTTAATGACTTACGACTATAAAGGCAACAAAGACAGAATAAGAAAAACAGAATTAAAGACCAGCACAGAGTGAGAATTAATACGAATGGCAAGTTATACTGGAGACAAGCACAAGCACACGTAATGCTACCATTACTTATTGCCTAGCAACTTCACGTGTGCTGTAACCATCCCCAACCAACACAAATTCATATGCAATACTGATACATTAATTAACTATATTTTACTAATTTTAACCTACCTATCAACTTATTTAACAACTTATAAACTTTTACTGATTTTTATTATAAACTGAATGACAAATTATACTGAAGACAAGCACAGCGACATGCAAAGCTATTATTGTTTACAAACTACTAGCTTCACCTGTGCTGTGCACATTAATCACATTTCCCATCCCTATTGTCAAAGGCATGTAAGATCGCAGAAGACAAATTATCACATCTCATTTCCACAGCACATGTGTGGCCCCCAAAACCATTTATAGCAGATGATTCCTCTCCTGAAACTAGTTATGCTAGGACTCTATTGTGTATAGCAAAGAGCTAGTAAAAACAGCTCATCAGCTGAAAAGTTTTTGAACAAATCCTTCCACATCAGTGGCTGATATCTGAGCCCAAAGTTGAGTCATCAGTCTGAGTAGACATCAGCACTGGAGGTTAAATTTGTATGTAATTGCACTGAGTTTCGTTTAGCAACTGTTTTGTAGCATTTAAATGCTAATGCAACTATTATTCGCTAGTCTCCTATACTATGTGATGGTTTCTTCTTTGCTTAGTGCCATCTTGTGTTCTAGAAAATCTCTTGCCTCAGTGAGAAATAGCAGTCATGCAAAATTAACCATAGCATGATTCTATTTAGGGTGAAATTGTGTCCAAAGGTATCAAATTCAGTTGACAAAGTTTTTCATTATTATCCATGTATGTTTTATGTGTCATAATGGGGAATTTTTTTTTTTTTGAAAGAAAACTATTTAATCCAAGAGAAATTAGTGTTGCTGCAAGTTGAGGTAATTGAAGATCCAAAGCTAACCAGGAAAGATAAATTAATCCTGGAAATAATATCAAAAAGTTTACTCTTCTTTCAGAATTTCACTTTACAAGGCTTTCTACTTAGCCCTCAAGAGAAGGTCTCAATCTACATTTGAATGCATGTATTTTAAAATGAGACATAGGGAACTAAAATGATCAAATTTTCATTGAAAAAATATAGAGTTGCTTCTTATAGTTTCTGAAATAAAAACTTGAATTATGCCTTTAAAATGGAACAGTGCCAGCTTTCTGGGGACTAATTTAAATGGTTCACAGAATAACAATATTACATAGCAATAATGACAGTTTTACTTTTTATGTCTTACCCTGAATCTTCATTTCCATGAAGTCTTTTGACATTAAGATTGGAACAGAAGAGAGAAGACTCATATTTTTCAAGCAATTACATGCTCATCATTTTGAAAATTCAGAAATGTTTGCTAATTAGAGTATCATCAGCTTTGCTATTAAGAGGATTTTCAAATAACTACTGTAATGTACTTGCCAGACTCCAACAGTGGTGCGAAATCTGACTGTTGGAGTCCAGCAAGGCTGCCTTCTTTCGCCCACACTGTTCAACATCTACTTGAAGCGCATAATGACTGATGCCCTAGAAGACCACATATGCACAGTCAGCATTGGGGGGCGAACAATCTCAAATCTTTGGCTTGCTGATTACATTGATGACCTGGCAGGCAGCGAAGATGAACTTGCCAACCTTGTGAATTGATAGGATGAAACCTCCGCAAAATATGGCATGGAAATCAATGCAGAGAAAACCAAGCTGATGACAAACAGACGTAATGGTATCAGCTCACACATCACTGAAAGGGGACAAAAGCTGGAGACAGTGAAACAGTTCAAGTGTTTGGGGGCAATCATCACTGATGAAGGATCCAAGGCAGAAATTTGGGCAAGAACTGCGCAAACAATGTCAGCAGTGGCAAAGGTAAAGCCAATTTGGAGGAATAAGAACATCTCCCTGGAATCCAAACTGAAACTGCTGCATGCATTGGTCATCTCCATTTTTCTGTGCGCGTGCGAGACATGAGCCCTACAGGCAGTAGAGATGAGATGCTTCCGTAAAACCCTGGGCATCTCCTACTTCAACCACATCTCTAGTGAAGAGGTCCACAACATCATCACCAAATGCACTGGGTCATATGAAGACCTCCTGATGACTGTGAAGAAGCACAAGCTGAAGTGGTATGGCCATGTAACAAGATCATCTGGCCTATCCAAGATCATCCTCCAAGGGACAGTATAGGGGAAGAGAAGAAGTAGACAGAAGAAGAGATTGACCACATAAAGGATTGACAACATAAAAGAGTGGACAGGAATGGACTTCACAGAGACTCAAGCACTGACACACAATCGTCAGGGGTGGAGACAATTGGTTGATTGCTCATCAGTGATGGTGCCCCAATGACCAGTGCGGTTATGGGAGTGGTGATGATGATGACCGTAATGTACTAGTGACATTGAACAAACTCTTTGGGAGCTACCAAACTCCATAAAGGAGATGTAAGAGGAATCTGTTTGTTTGCTACAAAGGTTCATTTCTATTGCTCTAGAAAATGTTTGAAATAAGTTCAAATATTAAAAGTGTAAACAAAGTTCAAAATTAACTTTTTCAGGGTAGTGTAGAATCAGGGTGGAGGGAAGGGAGACTTCTGGTTGTCTGAAGTATTTGAAGTAGTTTCATTAGCTGTCCCTGTTGTAGTCCATAGGAGTTTCACCATTAACTTCATGGAGGCCAGGATTTCACCCTAATCTTTCCTTAAAGACTTGGCTGAGACTCCAGGAGATACAGCAGAGAAGTTGCAGATCATGGGGAGGAGTGATTTTAAGGCACTTTTGGACCTTTGCAATCTGGTGCTGCTATGGCAATTGGAAAGGCCCCTGTGTGATTTAGACAGTCTTGAGGAGCCTGTCTGTTACAGCAGCCTCCTAAGGCTGCCTTATAGGATGCAGTGCTGCTCAGAATCTCCTCTGTGCTGTGTCCCTTTCCCTGACACACATCTCCCATTCTTAGCTCTGGCCCCAACCTGCCCCCTCTGACTTGCAAGGGCATCTTTCAGAAGACGTCCTTATGGCTCTCTTCCGTAATGCCTGTGCCAAGATTATAATACTGTTAGACAATCTTTCAGGCTTGAGAGTTTTTATTAGTTCCAAAACTTGTGTGTCATTAAATAATTGAATATAAATTACGTGCAACTTGGTATTGAATTTTCAGCTGTAAATATTCAAACCCAAATCCTATCCATTATGGTAAAGGCTGGTATAAATTACAAATGTATCCTTCATGCAATCTAATCTTATTTGAAGTCTGATTTACCCAAAATCTCTTGCTTTAAAGTAAACTGTGGATATTCATGGTTCCTTTTCTTTCAGCATCTGAGGAAGTCTAGATGCATTTGAAAGGGCTGTCTCACGTGATAGCCTTTGGAAAGGCATTTCATCTCTCAGACACAGCAGCCATTGTTAGTTCACAGGAAAAGGGACTATAGATTTCTGTTTATATAGATGGAACAGAAAATAATTTGCTTTTATACGGTGAATTCTATACTTAAAGGTATTTAAAATGCTTCTAAAAATCCCAGTTGAGTTCAATCATAGTTGTAGTGTGTATGAGTAGGCAGTTGGATCTGCCATGAGACATTGTTCTCAGTAATAGCACATAAACAGATTTACAAATTAGAAATAGTTTAATTGAGAGAAAGTATATTGAAAATGACCATGGCTAAGACAATAAGAACATCAGGAGAAGAACACCTCCTGGGAAAAATACATTAATATTTGAAATGGATGGCATATTTTTCAGCACTTTTCCCATTTGTAAAACAGTCTTTCACAGGCAGAAAATGCTACAGGGCCAAAGACTGTATTAAACTCATACTTCATGCCGGAGACATTCTCTTCTGTAAAATACCTCTCCACTCTCAACCTGGTTTCTAGAGTACATGCCAAGATCACAAAAAACACCACTATACTGGCACTAATTGGCACTCTTGGCAGTCTCATCAGGGAAGTTGAGAACTGAATGAGTAAGAAAATTGAACTTACTTTTCACCCCTAGCTGTGGTGGTCTCTCTAAGCTTGATTGAGGTGTGCTAGAGGATTGGCATGTGGAAGCTTGTATTATTAATACCTGTACAGTATCTATTCTGTGGAGTTGTCTCTCAAAGGATGTCACCTTTCCTGAACAATAAACTCACATTAAGTTTAAAAAACAAGTTAACCCCACAACTTTCTTTAGTGGGCAAGCTGCCTATTTGCTAGAGTCCTTATTATTCACGTTAAAGTCCCTACTGGGCCAATAGGTTGTCCTGTGACAATGTCCCAGCCAATAGTCCATCTGAAATGAATTCCTACTATTTTTTGGTAGGAGGGATGGACAGAGGAGTTTGATAATGTCAGGACTGACAGGAATGTTTACCCAAAGCTTCAGTCAAGCTAAAGTTGACTCTTCAAAGAAAATATATAGACTAGGATTTTCATAATCGGCGCAGTCTACAGTTAGGCTCTTAAATCCATAGTTAGAGAACCTAAAAATGGCCTGATCTTCAAAACTGTTGAGCATCCAGCGCTTTCTATTGACTTCATTAAGAGATGCTGAGTGGTTAGCACTAAGAAAAATCAGGCATCTTAATAAGTTCATAGTTAGGTACCTTAAAAGTCCAACTTTAGGTCCTCGTTTATGAAATTCCAGGCTTTAACTTTTTTTATTTGAAGTTTTCTGAGCATCTGGACTTTTTTTTTCCCCCCAGGAAGCTGAAGTAGATAAATATTTTAATGTATTTTCTCACATTACTTCAGTTAGAGAAAGCATGTGCACAGCAGAAAGAATAGAGATTACCACCAAATCTTAATATTTCTGGGTCTCATCCTGCTGCTTTCTACTGGAACAATTGCAGTATTAGGCACTCTGTTAATGGTATCACTAACAAAATCCAAAGGCATTTTCTTTTGCCAGGTCTCCTTTACCAACACATTAGTATAATCCCTTTAATCTTATTTTTGGCAGGTAGAAGTTTTTATAAAATGCTGCTGAGACTGACCTTCAGATATTGTTTGTAGCTATTTTCTGAATAACCTCCCTTTCTTCCACCCAGTACCTCAAGAAAACTCACAACTTTTGTTTTGCCCTCCAATGCTGATCTTTGCATCAGTGATTTTCCTTTTGCCAACTGCTGTCTGAATTGCTTTCCCAATTACTGTATTTTCCTGTCTGAATTAGACTGTAATATCTTCAGGGCAGGGACCACATGTTTCATGTGTCTGATAAAACCTGTATACACCTTTGACACTCCATAAATATTAATATTTTTTCAAAATTATTGTGCCATTAATGTATAAAACCCTTGTCACTTTTGTTACTTTTTGTCAGATAAATGTTATTTGTCATGGCAGAGCTTAGTGCTCAGTAATATGTTCTCAGTAATGTTTGAAGTGTGTGCGTGATTCATGTTCACTCTCAACCAAGATAAAGGTTTAAGAGTGTGCACTTAGCATCTTGACAAATTGAATCTTAATGCAGAAATTTAATACTCTCCAGTCTTTTACAGTAGGGAAGACCACACACTCCTTCTCTGTGGGCTTGTTTGTTAGCATTGTTCAATAGAAAAGGTTTATGTTGCCACTGCTTCAGTTTCCATACAATCTACTACAGTGGAATTTAGCATATTTGCATACACACAAAACTGTTTCCTATTGACAGTCAGCTTATTGCTGTAAATAGAAAGCAAAGTTTCTTAGCAGAATCAAAATGTAAGACAACGTAGCTTGATAGAAATATTACAGGCTCGCCTCTACAAAGATACTATCATCTAGTGAAATGTAAAAGGACTAAAATTCCAGTAAAACGGTGACTATTGTACTGACATCTGGACTTTCTAGTCATTTTTGCTTTTGTTTTCTTTTGCAAGGGTAGAAAGAACTATGCGTTAGTAATAAATAATATATGTACATTGTTTTATGAAACCCCCTCCCCCCCAGAATAGTCAATACCCAATCATTAGGGCACTCACCTGGGAAGTGAGAGACTCAGGTTCAACTCTGATCTGAATCAGGCACCGTGGAGACTTCAATCTGGGTTTCCCACATTTCCACTGTGTGTTCTAATCACAGGGCTATTGGCTGTTCTGGAATCTCCCTCTTTTTTTGTTTTGTTTTGATTTTTAAAAACCTGAAAATCCATACCAGACCTGAGACACCTTTTTTGACGAAAATGTCAAAGAAACTGCTAAGTTCCAGTGAAAAGCTTTTCATTTTTGATGAATCAATATTTTTCAACAAAAGATTCCCAACCACCTCTGATACAGAAGGAGGCTGGTTTGGGAGAAAGAGAGGATCAATAGGTTGTCCTGTCTATGAACAACTTCCAGATCATTTGCCAAAAATTTTAAAAGAATCGTTTAAAGTTTGAACACACAGTTAACTCAAACTAAGGCAAATTTCAATTCATTTTGTTTTTGAATGAAATATTGTGCACAGCTCTATTAGGTCCTGTAATCTATCACCCGCCACTGCGTAAGGATTTTTCCTTACAGTTTAGTTTATTTCCATTTTGTCGACTCTAAAATATCCAAGGAGATGGATCTTCTACTTTTCTGAGTCTTTTGCATTACCTAAAGGATCTCACTTGTAGAAAGCTCATTCTGATGTTAATCCTGAATTTCTCCTTTAATTTTATCTCATGTTTGACACTATATAACTCCTCTCCAGCCTTGGGATTTGTATCCTTCAAATATTTGTAGACAGCTGTGAAATTCCCTCTTAATAGTTACTTGATCGACCTATACATTTTCAGTTTGTCGTCTTTCCTTGTAAGGATTATGATTACACTCATTACAATGTAAGAACTTCAATACAAAAACCATGGCTTATTTTATGAGTTGCACATTGTTGGGAATAGTTACAGTGGTATTTGAATATTTAACAATAAGTCAAATCCTCTAGTCATCTAATCATGTTTGATGTTCTTCTATACATTCGCTCTGTCAGTGTCTTTTTATTAAAGAGGTACCCATGGCTGAATGCAATTTTCTAGCCTTCAAAGCCTTATGGATAGGGCCATCCCTGCCTGGGACTGCATGGGGTCTATATATACAGTCTAAAATTGCACTGGCATATTTTGCTGCTATGTCACATGGAAAATCCTAGTCCAATTTGCTACCAACTATCACTTATTGATTTTTTTCCACATTACACATTTCTGGGTTCTCCCTTCCATAAAATTCATAAAATTTTCCCCAGATGCAGTATGTTATATTTTCACAAATTGGAAATTTTGTTAGAATATTCTGCCCACATTCCTAGCTCAGAGTCCCTTCATACTGTCCATTTGTGCATACTGTTGTTCGCAACAAGTTCCAGCTAACACATCTGCAAATTAATGAATGACAGTTTACTCTCTTTGAGATCATTAATGGTCTATTTAGATTGTAAGCGTCATGAGGCAGGAACAGTATCTTCTCTTGTCTGTTACCAAGAAGAACACACAGTTGATGTTTGACAAATACTAGAAAATAATAACTTATAGAGGTGGGAGTCTAATACAGGAACATATTCTTCTCCCATTGTCCATATCGTTTTGCTGGCCTTCCAAACTGAGACCAAATTCCTTATCTTCCCCTTCAAGGCTCTTCACAAAACTCCCTGCCTCTGTCTCTGCTTTAATTTCCTGCTATTTCCCTCCTGCCTGACAGTCCAGTTTCTTCTGTTCTCTCACTTACATTGTTATGCTCTTTTCCATGCTTTGGAACTCCTTTCCAATCCTTATTTGTCAAACATTTTCCCTCTGCACATTCAAATACCTACTGAAAGAATGTGTCTTCTGCTTGGCCTTTCAATATTAACCCTCCAGGCATTTGAGGGAAAAACAAAGAAAAAAAATCAGACTGATGAAGATTTCATCTTCTCCAGGACCTATTTATTGCATATACTTTATGGATGTGATGTATGTTCAATATTATGTTTGAACTACATTACTGATGTATAATTTTGATTGTATGTCCTTGGGGCAGGGACTGTGTCATCTTCCATCTTTTGCAAGCGGTGAGCACACTTTTGGGATTCTTTAAAATGAATAAAGACACTGGGCCAGTTCTCAGACGATATAAATCAGAGTAGCTTCGTTGAAGTTAATGGATACCCCAGTTGGCCTACTAGTTCCTGCACAGCCCCGCTAGACACATTCCTGATCGTGACATGTTGCCATTTGGTAGTACCCTTTGTTTATAATTCTTCAGCCAATTCGCAATCAGTATGAGATAATTTATATTCAAGCCAATTTAAGTTTGAGAAATAGTGTATTAAATGTTTTACTAATATTCTACATGTACCACATTCCCTTCATCCACTAATTTTGTATTTCTGTTAAACAATACAGATTATTATATGTTAGTGTACTTGGTGTTACACAGAAATGAAGGAAGTCAAGTTCTTGCTCCAACAAACTTCCAATTTAAGTCTGTGTAAAGGATTATACTTCTGTATCACATCTTCATTGGATATATTTATCCAAAGCTTCATATCACTTTAGACAAATTCCAAAAGATCTCAACCTGTTAGTGCATTGCTCTGAAAAGTGCTTTTCAAACATTTTACATATATTACTACAAAACAAAGAGTTCTGATTGTTTTTAAAGAACTCATGTCCCTGTATGTACTGTATGTTGAAAAAAATTGTAACCTGTGGCCAACTATTCTTTAACATCTACCCCCAGAGTGAGGATACTTATTCCACATTTCTGTGCCTGACTGTTTCCTGCTGGGAAAGCTTTTATCATGCTTACAAGTCCTTTTAAATCAGTTTAAGAACAGTAACCTTTCAGTTTTGAAGGAATAACTTTATGGTAGGTCCCTGCCCCTTACCTAACTCAAAAGTAAAGGTGGAGTGGTAATTGTTACAGGAAATGGGATTTCTTCCATATTTTATAAATAATATTTCTGTGGGAAATATATATGCATATTTACAAAAAATTATAGAGATATGCAAATATCAGAAACCACATGTTTTTGGAAAAATAGAAATAAAATATTCTTTTGCTTGCTTCTATGGATCTTGTACTCTATTCTTTTAGAAGTATGTGGTGGAAGAGAACAAATATTTGTTCAACTATTTGTAAGATGTTTTAAGAAAAAATGTTTGCAAAAATGCATTTTCTTTTGTTTGTTTGGATTTGTTGTTCAGAATGTGATTTGGATAAATGCCATAACTTTAAAAGTAGTTAACGTACACAGGATCATCTGTATTCCATGACTTTAAAACCAAAGAATTTATCACAGAATCCCATTTTCCCTCTCCCCCCCACCATCCTCCCGCACATAAACACACAAAGTTACATCCTGTCCTCAGCTATGGCTTCTTTGTTTTAATCTGATGCAACAAAATAGACATATAGCCAACAGATTCAATTGCCTGAAGATTCGCTCCATGTGGGAGAAGCCTCAGATGCTGTAGGACTGCCATAGTGACTTTTATACCATCTTTGTTGGGCTTATAGAATGTGGCTAAGAGGACAAAGAGCATGAGGTGGAGGGTTGCTATACCTGCTGCTCACTGGTCTTGGAACTGTCCCTTGAAGCCATTAGCGGTCAACAAAGAAAGATTTCAAAATGTGAATTAAATTGAGCCAATTTAGTGATGTTTATTTTAGTCTGCAGTTAGCCTGCAACAATAGCTTGGAAAGGTTTGAACCACTCCATTCTTTTCAGAAGGATGTTTGTTTTGTAATGTAGTGGTTACAGCTAGTGTTATCGATTATTTCACTGCTGATCAATTTAACAGAAATATTCAGCAAGTGTATGTATCCCACAATGACAAACAATTTCCTGTACTTGGTGTGACATTTTGGGAATCACCCAGAGCAGTAAGGGGTTTGTCACTACCTGCCCTATAACCTTGGGGTGCCTCACTGCTATGTTGGTTTGATCCCTGACACCAGTAACCTGCTCACAAGCACAAGGTCTCACCCTGACTTTCTCCAGCCTAGTTCTCCCTTGCAAGGTGACACCAACAGCCCTTCCAGTCCCAAGTCTCCCCAAATCTGTCCACTCAGAGTTCTTGATTACCAAACACTCTGACTTTTCCCCTATGGTTTGTCAGCTCCCCCATGTGAATCCAGCCCCCCCCTCCCCCTCCCCCCCCGATACAAACTTGCTTTTGACACACCGCTCCACACAGTTTGCATACCAGAGACCTATTTAGGATAAAAACAAAAAAAGTTTATTCAATAGAAAAACCAACAGATTAAAAGAGGAAATAGCAAGAAAGCAAATCTATCCAAGTTACTCAGAAAATAGATACAACCTCAGACTTTACACTTTAAAGTTAGATAAAATCAGTTTTCGAATACAAGTTATCTATTGCCTTTGAATAGTCTCCCAGCCTGCCCCTGCCATAGAGAGGATCCAGTGTTTTCATGGAGAACACCCACCAAGTGCCTGTTCCTCAGTTTCTGGATGGTCATCAGTTCAAACCTCTTCCTTTATAAAAGGGTTTCTCCTTTTTCTTTCTCTGAGTATGGTCACTTATGGTTATTCAGATTGGGGAAATTCTAGCTGGGATGCCAGTGACATCCCAAAACCACAATGGCCCATTATTTTTGTCCTTTCCTAGTTTGTACCATGCTAGGTGCTTGGAGCTAGTCCTAGCTAGTCCTGTCTCACAGATGAAGTCCCTCCCAGCCTGATTGCCTACCAGCCTGCTGTGAGTTGGAGCTGAATGTTGCAGCACAAATTGAGCACAGTTTTATATATACACAAATACATTCTCTGTATACATCTCATCACCATCAAATTCCGACACTACAAGCTTACTGCGTATACTTTTATAGTACAGGAACATTGTACATAATCAATTAATTTGACCGCTTATTCTTTTGTGGTTCAAACTCCTGTTCTCTTCTTGGGGTGTGTGGACCTTGACTGGGCTTTTGGCGCCTGACAAAGTGCCCTATACACAGCTAACAAAACCTCGAGCTGCCTGCTCCCGGCCCCCACACAACTACTACAGTGAGCTTCCATGTTGCCAGTACAAAAATCCACAGTCCACTGAAAACAAACGAGAGGAATGAATTTAACATCAGAATTAAACACACAGGTACTACATGGATTGTATTAAGCATTTTCATATTTAGTTCATAAAACTCTCCATGTTTTAATTTGTCTGTTGCTGCTTCAGAATTTCCAGACCCTGGTGCAGAGAGCCTTGCTGCAGAGGGACCATGTTACCATGGAGTACACAGGTCCTATAACTATGACTGTATAAAACAAAACACCGGAAAAAGATAAAGGGTTGAACATAATAGTAGACTACTTGTCAAGCTGATATTTTGAAAAAGAAGAAATTCGACGTTCTATTGGCAAAATGCCTAATAATTTGAAGAGTTTTGGGGTTTATGGTAGATTAGAGTCAGGCTAGCTGTGCAGAACATTTATTATTACTTATTTTTATGGCACCCAGGGGAGTGCTAGACATTTTACAGATGGCACAGGACTCTCTCTGCCTAAATGAGTTTACAAGCTAAGGCCCCAATCCTACAAGAAATTTCATGAACCCCTGTTGAAATCAGTGGGGCTATGGGCTGATTCAGTGGTCTCCCTATATGGAACACATGTTAGGATCAAGTCCTAACTGCTCTTAAGTCAGCCTAGAGCCTGGGCCAAGTTGCCTTTTTGTTCTGCAGGTTTGGGTGCTGATTGCACTGTGTGTATTTGCCTGACTTTATTTTTTTAAGGAAAATATCGGAGAAAAGAAACTTTCTTGAGAGCACTTTCTGGGGATGTCATAGGGGACTCTCAAAGACTGTTTGTGACTGTGGCAAGTTTTGTACTTCATCAACCCCTTTCATTCAAGGGGGGCGCGAGGTTAACCCAGCCTTCTGCATCTACATTGGTCTTACTACCTCCCTGGTAGTCAGGGCTGTATGGCCCACTGGCCAGAGTCCCTCTAAATCTGCTTCCCCTAGTAGGATAGCACAGCCTAGTGGCCAGAGTCCCTATAGTGCGCTCCTAAAGCAGCAGGGCCCAATGGCCAGAGTCTCTCTACACTTTCTTCCCCTGGCGGGATAGCGCGGCCCAGCGGCCAGAGTCCATCTATCTCCTTTGGGGTGAGAGAGGGGTCAGTGAACTATGTCATCGGAAAGGGGGGGGTTAGAGACCCCCAGTAGGGGAGCCCAGGGCCCTCCCACCTTCACCGAGCTCCGATCCAGGGCCCTGTCAGTGATGGCATGATCCGCCACGGGTCAGCGGGGAATCCTACTGCAACACGCTGCCCTCAGAGTGGTGGTAGATACCACTCCCTTCCCTTCCCTGGATCACTTCCTACCAGTTTTCCAAACGTAGCAGTCCCTGTGGCATCAGGGTCTTCAGGTTCCTCAGCACCCGGCGCTCCCTGGGGTTCCAACAGCTGCCAGTCTCTGGTCCCGCTTCCTGGCTCCTCAGCTCCCTCCCGTAAGGGCCGCAGATGCTCCTGGGCTGGAGGTTCCGCTGGGCATCCTCCTTCCCCAGCTGCCAGCCCTGATCGAGCAGTTCTGCAGCCTTTTTATGCTTGACTCCCGGTTGGAGCATGCCCAGCAGAGCCTCAGGGGCGTGGCTTTCTCTGCCAGCCGGGAAGGGTTAACTCTCTCAGTCCCAGTGCGGGGTCAGTCCGCCCCGTCACAATGACCATATTATTTCTGTTCCATTTGAAATCGAAGTTGTGTAAATGAGACAATATATATGGCTCTTATGTCTGCTTTTTATGCATCTAGATGTCTTTAGAAATAATGAGCTACTTAAGAAAAGAGAACTGATAATATTGGTGTATTTTTTTTTCCTAGAGAAAATTTTTGATCTGACCCAATTCAGCTAATTTGGCTATTCTAATCTCTGATTTCTGAATCTAATTTAAGGCATCTTCAGCTATCCTATTTTGAGCTCAATGTCCTGCTTTTCCCATAAGTTTTAGTTTTCAAGACAAATCTAATGATTTTCAGCCCAAGCTTTCTTGCAGTTAAAGTGGTTTTCCATTAAGCACTGTCAGGCTCAGGCATGAGGCTGCATGATTACCAGCCATTCTCATTAGGAGGCCAAAAAAAAAAAAGAGTTTAAAACCCCCTACAAGAGTCATGCATGGGGGAACAACAATTGTGGACACATTCTGTGACTTCCATGGAGCTGTGCCAGGGAATCTAGCAGGGAATTTGGCCCTGGTTTCATAAATTTAGATGCAGTTTCTGCATGTGGTGATTTTTAATTTGTCCGTTGACAGTTTTGCCTTCCCTTTTTACTTCCTGCTTTCACATCAGTTCCCCCAACAGTGTGCCATGTGTTATCACACTCCTTATTGTGAGAGAACAGCACTTTGTGTCTTGTCTGGCAAAAGCCATATAACTGGCAGACCCTTCCTGCCCCTATGGGTTTCATATATCACCTCCATCACATATACAGCCTCTGCTGTCCTGTGGCTTGTGAACCTGAACTCATATTTCCCAGTTGGTGAGACATCATGCTGCAGCTCACCATCTGGCCGGCCAGTGTCTGCATCCAAAGAGTTTTGAATTAGGAGTGTGAAGGAGCTAATTATGTTCAGTGAGTGTTTCATGACATGCTATAATAGCCAAACAAACAAGAAATTAATTGTGGAAATGTTTTCTCCAGAAAGTCCCTATTCATCTGATTCCAATATTTCTCAAACTGCTCTTTATGCATATTGTCTGTTTTGTTCTATACATTTGAAAGTCTAGTTAGCACATCTAGCATAACTGATCCTTCATATGTTCTGAATTACAATCCTTTTGGAGTTGTAGACAGACAAGCGCACATAATATCTTATGTATGCTTCATTTACAGAGGACAGTCGCTTTCACACTAAGTGCTTTAATGCAGGTTGTACAGTGATAACATTTCACTCTTGGCTGTGAATTTCAGCGCTCCCAGGCAACATTATGTGCTTGTTATTTTTGCAAAGAATGCTCATTTGTTCTATAAATGTTCACTTTGCCTCCTTCCCAAACTGAACTGCAGCAGGATGAAATTCTCTGTTAGAAAATATATTTGAAGAAAGTTTTGTACCAGTAAGCAAAATTTAGGTTTGTGGTCATTTTTTAAATTTACATTTAAACATCTTGTTTTTGACAAGTTTCTGATTGTTGATGATAAGTAAATTCTGATTTAAAAGCACAAGTATTCATTATTACCCTTGGGGCAGTTTTCTGCCTTTGAATTCATGAATTGCTTCTCTCTTGATATTCTACACTCAGTTTTCATGCAAAGATCCCATGACATCCATAGAAGCCTTATTCATGGCTAGAATGCAGCATGTGCAAGAGAGATCTCTGATAAATGTGGGTACAAGATATACAGTATGGGTTCTTTGTGTTGTTGTGAGCTATGATTGAACTGTAACTATGAACACTAGATCTGCATGTCAAATATGTTGTTGTTAGTCATTTTATTTTTATTTATTCCAATTTACAAAAATGCCCAAGAGAGGAAGCCTATCCATATGCTCTAGATGATGACGAGGTAATTTAAACACTACTAAATGTATCAATTTAACATAACCCACCGTAAATCCTCTTCCTTCTCACAATTCTTTACTCAAATAAGTCCCCCCATTTGCATACGCCTGGGAGGAAAAGTTGTGCATGCCAACTGTAGGTTGTATTTATATTTTAAATGTGTTCAGAAACTTTTTGAGATGAGTACCAAAACAACTATGATTAAATAGCTATTGAAATTATTTGAAAAAGACCCTGATAAATCAGTATAGCAAAGGTAATTGGGAGTCAGGGCAGGTCTACACTACTGCTTAAATTGTTCTAAATTATGTTGCTTGGGGTTGTGAAAAAGCCACCCCCTTGAGTGATGCAAGTTACAGTGACCTAAGCGCTGTCCACACCGGCGCTATGTTGTCAAGAAACATTCTCCCACCAGTATAGCTTCCACATCTCGCAGAGATGGAGTAATTATGCAGATGGGAGAGCGCTCTTCCTTTGACATAGAGCGTCTTCACCAGATGCACTACAGTGGCGCAGCTGCATTGATAGAGCTGAGCCGATGTAGCACTTCTAGTGTAGACTTGCCCTCAAACACTGGAGAAGGATGATGACTGGCTGATTGTGACTGATGATGACTCTTCTGACCATCTTCCTCTAAAATAGATTTTTACCAAATTGATTCTCACCTCAAAGCCCCTCTATAGCCCTCAACAATGTGTCTGACACTCATACACCAAATATACCCTGAGAGATGGATTCTCCCATGTGGTTGAGCTTCACTTGATGTAGGGGGAAAGGAGGGTTGTATGAGCTTGTTGCAGCTGCCTGGTCCTGCACTGCCTAGCTTTGATGTAAGTTAGACCAGCTCAGGAACTGCTCTAATTTAAGCCACTGGTGTAATGTCTCTAAATGACCTTAGAGTGGAGGGTAGGCAGAGCAAAACTCTCAGTGGTACAAAGTGGCCACAGCAGACTAAAGAATCCAGCCCTGAAAATGGACTCTCATTCATGTGGTCTGACCATGAAACAGGAGGGCCAAGAACAAACATACTTGCTATTAAAAGCTATGTCAGAGGACATAGCCAGCATTAACTCCACCATGAGCATAGTCCAGTCAATACAGCAAGGTCTTACTGCTCCAATAGCAGAAGTTGAAGATCAGATTTCAGCTTTGACCTGAACTGCTGAAGAAATAAGACAAATAAAGCCAGCCTGAGAGAAACCTAGCAGGAGAAAGCTCTGGCTTTAGAGGGCAAATCCTAGAATCCTCTAGAGAAATGGGGCCAGCTGAATTCCAGTAGCAGATGCTGCTACATCTCCTGAAGCTATCCAAGATTGTATACCTGGAGACCAAACAGGCATCCAGAACACTGGCACTTAAAAGAAGAGAATGGAGCTTTATCCCTCTTCCCTTTGTCTTCCCACCATTTATGCCATATCTCTGGAGTAACAGTTGAAAGCATGGGTGGATCAGACAAAATCCATGACAGAACTAACACAAATAAGTGTAATACTCTGAAACCAAATTGGCTCCCACTTAACCCTTGGCACGTTTTATCATATTCCAACATTCCAGTTTCTCAGAATGTCAACCCTCAGGGGTTACCTTAAAGCAATATTTGAACACTATACAGCAAAAGAACCACAACAAACCAACCCAGAATTTTTGTGTGTTCTTAAGGTTTTTCTCCTTTCCTTACAATTTCCAGATGGTGTCTAGACCAGTCTGCTGTTGCTATATTAAGATAAATTAGAAATGTTGGGAACTAAAGGGGCTTTTGTTGCAAGAACAACTAATGATAACTTTTAGATAAAATTAGAAGTGAATTCTTCACCAATGATCTTTAATTCAAGATGCTTCTACTTGCAATAGTTTGGGAATATATATTTTAATGAAACAGAAATTAATATATGTAGAACAGAATTCACAAAACAAAACAGAATGAGGAAAGCAGAATGCTAGGCTTGATTCATGATCTAGTGATAGTGTGATCACAGGTGTCCAAGTTCAGTCACAAACCTCTGTGCTGATAAATCTACAGTATAGACACTGTTGAGTCAGCACGGGCAGGGATTGCTCCATATTGCTGTTTAGTAATCGCCTCTGGCTGTTGCAAGGATTAGTGTTGAAAGGCTCCAGAGCGAACAATATCCAGTCCTTCTGGAGCACCTCAACATAGGGAAATTTGGAAATTGCAACTTAAAAGAGGAAGAAATAGGGTAATCTTTGGGATGTCAGCAGGGTTCAAGGGACTCTTCCTGGGGTGGAAAAAACAGTGATCTTCAGTGGGAAGCCCATTCAGCCCTTGTCTTGGTACCCTCAGGAAGTGGTCCTGGGTCTGTTGTTGCTACTTTTGAATTTTGCACCAATAGAGTTGCTTAGATCAAAGTACTTGGGCACACCTCAGATTTTGTGATATTGGAGGATTCTCATTTGTTCTGTGTCTTCTGAGACTTATCTAGAAGGGAAATGTGCATCCAGCCCAGATCCTGTGGGTGAGAGGTGAAGTAGTTGAACTTCCCTAATACTCTAAAAGGTTTGTGTGCACCTCAATTGAAAGGATGGTTGAAAATTTGGTTTAAGCTTTATTTTAACTGAACAAGTTCACTCAACCCCACTTTAAACATCTTTAATCACCGAATCTCAATTTTAAAACTATTCTTTTAGAAGACTTAGTTCCATTCATGTCCCAATCTTACTTCCCCTCTCATGGTAATGGATTTTCACATCTTGGATATAATGAAAACTCAAAATGAAATTAAACAAGCCCACTTTATCTCTGATTGCTTTTGTGTCAGCAAGTTCTGAACTCTTCCTGATTCTGAATTCTCTGACCAGGCAGTATTTGAATTACAACAGTGGCCACAATGTGCTAAGTGCTGCCCATACATATACAGTGGTGAGACTCCCTAATGGGAGAAGATAAGTGAGAAACAAAAGGTGGAGGAGAGGGATGAGAAATATAACCTGCTTTTATTACAAAATAAATGTTATATCCCAGTTGGGCCTAGACCTAGCTGTTGTTGGTTTGCTACTTCCTTTCAGCCCTAGTGACACACACAAGTGGGTCTTAAGAAGGGATTTAAAACAGGAGAAGGTAGTGGCTCAATGGACTAATACAGGGAGGACATTTGAGATGTATGAGGCACTGTGGAAGAAAGCTCTAAGATGAATGTGGGAGAAGTGGGCAAATAAGGGATGAGGTTGGCATCATTGGTGGAAGGAAGAGGCAGGGTCAGCACAATTATAGGTGACTGAATAAGTAAGGAGGGATAGTGTTGTGGAGGATTATGAAGGTGAGTATAAGAAACTTGAACTATATGTAATTAAAATGTGAAGCCAACAAGGAGTTCGTAGTGGAGGGTGACATGGTCAGAGCAATGTGCAAAGGAAGATAATTTGTACAGCTAGTACTCTATGAATTGCAGATGATTGCCCCCCGTAACATTCACTTCAATGAAGAGGAGATTATGTTAAGCAAGACAAAGGATGGAGAGGACCTAGATACGAATTTTGGCGACATGACAGAAATAAATGGTCAGATTTTAAAAATATTATGGAGAAAGAAGAGGCATGATTGATGTGTGGGGCAAAGGAGAGGGATTGTCAATGATGATCCCCAAGTTACAGACTTGTGTTACAAGGAGGATGGTGGTGTTATCAACAGTGACAAAGAATGGCCAGATTCTCATTACGCTATTGCCCCTTTGCACCAGTCTGACAGTGTAATGGGACCTTAAATGTAATTTATACCCACTTCAGGCCCGATTTTACTGCCAGTATGGGGTAAACGGCTTCTGTGTAAATGAGAATCAGGCTCAGAGAGCTTATTGTGTCCGTGTTAAGTTTGCTTGAGATTCTAGTTGTGTGTCCAACTTGATTCAAAGCACAGTATTTTTGTTGGCAGGTAGAATTTTCAATTTTTGTTTTTATACTATGAGATACGGTATGTCTGCACTTTATTATTAATGAGTTCCTCAAAATAAATTTCATCGTGTCACAGAAACAGGTGAGTGAATCACTCCTTCCTGCCGAATTCTAGCCTCTTGAACATTCCCAGAAGCATTCCACTGGCTGGATTGCAATATTTCAGTAGCCTGCAGCCCAGCCTCAGAAAATATTTCTTCACATTTGTTTCTGCTAATTACTGTAAAGTGCTCTTTTTATGGATCTATCAATAGAATTATAGAAAGTTGTGGCGCAAATGTTTACAAGAAGGTAATAGAAAGCAGATACCTTTGTTTTAGATTTCAGATTGCAAGCAGAGAATGCTGGGTACAGTCTCAGTATATTTCTCTGCATTTCATCATGCCACAGGCATATGATCATAAACATTCCAGTCTTTAAAAAGGGGTTAAAATGAATAGTTAAATAAAGATGGAAAATATAGGATGCAGATATCTTTGGTTCTTTAAACAGAATTTATTATATTCCAAGTTGCATCTTGTTGGTTTGTGTGTGCAAAGTGTGGTGTTTTTTTGTTTGTTTGTTTGTTTGCTTTTTTAATGAATAGAGCTTTTATCTAAACCAAGGCCAATCAAACTGATAGGAACAAAAAACTCATCCAGTGGGCGGTTGTTAATGTAGAAAATCCCCTTTCAACTTTAGAAGCTTTATTCATAAACAATCAGCTAAGAGTCCTCACTCTTCTCCTTCAAAGCCCACTGCTTTCCCTTTGCTTTCCACCGCAGAGTACCAAATCTGTGCTATCTACTCATCCCTTCAGTCTCAGTGTCAAAATACCATCATTTATAATCTTCCTTTGCACAGTAACATAACTCATAATATGCTTTTTGTTTAATCCTCCTCCCTCCCATAACTTCACCTTCATCTTA
This sequence comes from Trachemys scripta elegans, assembly GCF_013100865.1. Lineage (NCBI taxonomy): Eukaryota > Metazoa > Chordata > Testudines > Emydidae > Trachemys > Trachemys scripta. The sequence continues at coordinate 50,070,469 of NC_048298.1, forward strand.
TCTTCACTTTCAGTTTTTCTCTGATTTAGTCGGTACGCTCTTCAAGGCAGGGACCATGTCTTTTAAATCTTTGTAAACTGCCACACAAAAAGTATCATTATTTATACAGCACCCAATTGGTGTGGTAGGCACTTTACAGACAAAAAAGACCATCATTGTAGAAAAGAGCAATGCTCTGATCTTAGACATAACACCATTAGTAAGTGCAACAAACAATGGGGGAATAAGGGGATGAAAGTTATAACAAAGGAATGATCTGGAAAAAAGGGGTGAACAATGAGGTGACAAAATTTGCATACAATAAAAAATTACTCAAGATAGTTAAGTCCAGAGATGATTGTGAAGAGTTACAAAGGGATCTCACTTAACTGGATGACTGGGTGAGAAAATGGCACATGAAATTCAATATTGATACATGCAAAGTAATGCATATTGGAAAAAAAATCCCAACTCTGTATACAAAATGATGGGTCTGAATTAGCTGTTACCAAGAAAGCAATCTTGGAGTCATTGTGGATAAGCGATCTTGGAGTCATCCCTGAAAATATCTGGTCAATGTGCAGCAGGAGTCGAAAAAGCTAGCAATGTTAGGAACTGTTAGCAAAGGGATAGATAATAAAACAAAGTATAATAATGCTTCTATATACATCCATGGTATGCCCACACTTTGAACACTGCGTGCAGTTCTAGTTGCCTCATCTCAAGAAAGATATATTAGAATTGGAAAAGGTATAGAGAAGGGCAACTAGAATAATTAGGGAGGGGTATGTAATAGTTACCATATGAGTACAGATTAAAAAGATTGGGAATGTTCAGCTTGGAAAAGAGAAGACTAATAGGGGTTATGATAGAGGTCTGTAAAATCATGAATAGTGTGGAGAAAATGAATAAGAAAATGTTATTTACTCCCTTCACATAGTATAAGAGGTGCGGGTCACCCGATGAATGAACAGCAGGAGGTTTAAAGCAAACTTAAAGAAGTACTTCTTCACACAATATCACAATCTGTGTAACTTGTTGTCATGGGATGCTGTGAAGGCCAAAAGTATAACTGGGTTCCAAAAAGAATTAGATGAGTTCATGGAGGATAGGTCTTTCAATGGCGATTAGCCAAGATGGACAGGGATGCAACTCCATGCTCCAGGTGTCCCTAAGCTGCCAGGAACTGGCCATTCTTATGTTCTTAATAGTAGATTGGCTAAGTGCACATTTTGATGGTTCACTTATAGATATTTTTCATATAAAATATACCTCACTAGCCTGTTTTAAAATATTTTGCTAGTTTATAAATTAACATGGTCAATAGAGGGACAGGGTCAGTGTGGAGCTAAGGTTTATGAAAGAGGAGAAATGGGAGATGTTAGAAGGAAAAACACAGAGCTGGAGAGGAATAGTGGAGAAAAGGCTGGCACAAGGAAAAGGAAAGGAAAGAGAGGCGAACAGGTATAGGCAAGGAACAGAAGAATGAAAGGATGAAGGCAGGGTGGTAAGTATAATTAATTGATGGGATTAAAACAAGTGGCAACACAGAGTCAATCAGTTGTTGAAAGGATAAGGACTCCTGGAGTGTGGTGGTGGTGGACTGACTGACTCAAGGGCTTTTTGTAGCCCTCTCAGTAGCACACATGGTGTGTTTCTGTTCTGCTCCACATGTCTCTTCACACAGTACTCTAATCCTTGCATAGCCACATAAATTTATGCATAATCTTGTCCTACATCAGCAAAGAATTTGCAGGAGGGAAAGAGAAGGTCTGTGAGCTAGGTTAGAGCAAGTTCATTTATATTTTAAAAATGAGAGTCGGGGTTGTTTGAATCAATGTGTGTTAGTCTGTTTTAAAACAATTGTATGAAATACAGTACAGTACAACTAACATGCTTACCTTTTGTCAGTAAAACCTAAAAGGAACTAGAAAAGCCTATTTTTGGTTTCTTGCTTTTTGTTGAAATATTATGGCCTACACAAAATATAATGATCAGTTTACTGTTTATTCTAGGGGAAAAAATGGGAAAAACTGTAATTTTTTTAAAGGGTGAGATACAAATAATGTTTGTTACATTAATGTTCCTGTAAGTGTTTAAAAATATTTAAATTAATGTCAGATTAGTCCAAGCTGACAGGATTATCAGAGTTGATTTTTCCCAGTATCGTTAGATCAGTTTTTATTTTTTTGTGTATGAAAATAAACCCTTAGCTTGCTTCCATTAGCTTGCCTTTATCAACAACAAAATGTGAGAGATTGCCCAAAGATCATACAAGAGTTAGAGAAGCCAGCCATTTTCAAGGACATTTTGAAGTGGATATTTTTTAACAATCTTTTTGTTACAGAGTACAATACAAACTTTCAGCAGAGTAGAATCATAGTAGTCATGTCAAATGTCAGGGAAAGCTAGTATTTATTAGATAGTTCTACTGTGTTTTCCTAAGCAACAACCAGTAAAAATAATTTGGTATCACTTTAATACTTTATTATACATTGAAATAGCACCTTCCATCCAAAGATTTCAAACTACTTTCCAAACACTAATTTAGCCCCACAATGTTGCTTTAAAGTAAGCAAATGATGTTATCCTCATTTTACAGATTATGACATTGTGTCTCAGAGGCATTGTACCTTATCTCAGGAGATACAGGAAATCTTTGACAGAGTTAAGGATACAACTCCAGTGTTATGACATACAATCCTGTACTTTAACCAGACCTTTCATTGTCACTTAGAAGAAGTCCACAACAAAGAACATTCTTCTGAATTTTAATTAGTTATTGATGTAGATGTAAATTGAAAGTGAATGGTAATTATCAAGGACTCAAGTTTATATAAGCTGGTTAGCCTTCTTCATGAGCCTGTCTCAGTCCAAATAGTCTGCTTTTATGACAATTCTCTTGCAGTGCAGTTGTCGCTGAAGACACAAGAGATGGTCTGAAATATAGGAAGAAACACTGAAATAATTTATTTCTCAAAATCTTCTACAAAGTTTCCTTGCTCTGCCTCAGGCTGGAAAGGGATTTAGTAAGCTAATTAGGTAGAGAAAAATTCAATAGTACTTTGAAGTGACATTTGTGTGTGTGTACTTTGAAAAACTCGAAGGATACATACAGTATAGTAGGTTGCATTTGCTTGTGTTTTGAGGCACAGAAAGGAAGAATATAATAATCCTGGTTAACAGCTATTCAACTCCAGTATATTTTTGTTATACACAATATGCTGATTTTCTTATATTACCATGCAGCCCTTAATATTTAGAAAGGATGCAACATACTAACTTTTATATTGGGTCCTTGCGAAGATTTATAATTAATTTATTTTAAAGCTTTTACATAACGACCCAGAGCATCCTAAAAAACAAACTATTTGGGTGAAGTTTTCTAGTTTCAGTGGTTTCTATTTATAAAATCAGTATAAAATACGTAAATATCCTGATTAAAGTTTTAGCGACTAGATATTTTTCATCTTGTTCATATCCTTATATAACAGCACATCCTATAGGTCCAAACTTTCAAAATTCCGGAGTCACTTGCTTCTACAAGAAATGTAAACATATGCATGGATGCACAAGTACAGTGATCAATCTTAAATATTCAACATTGGCCAATAGATATTTTATACTTATCACAGTTACTTCCTGTTGTACCTCTGTGTAAAAAACAAAAATGAGCAACAACAAAATCCAAGTAGCATATAGCAAAAGTGGTGTTCATCTAAAGCCCTTCACGCTTGTCTGGGCTGTGATGAAAAATCACAATAGCTGTTGATAATAAATTGCTATCTCTTAGTTTAATTTATGAATATCACATTTATCCCTTTATCACATTTCACAAGAATAATTCTTTGCATTAATGGTGAATAGATTCAATTTCTAGACTTTTCTGTGACACCTTCATTATTAGCCATTAAGACCATGCCACTGGTGACAAAACAACAGTTGGTATTTACAAAACCTTATTGTAGTCATTACATTCCATAAAAAAAATTGGTATTTTTCTGTGTCTTTTAGAAAGACTCTAATTTATATTTCTGCTGTGAATGATTTTTGTTATCTCATAACAAGGAGCATATTTTTCTGTATTGCTACTTGCAGATATGTTAAAATGCTTTATATTCATGAGAAGAAAAGCGGTTTCTGGATGTTACTGTGTAGAGGAAATGTATAGACTTACTGTTAATAAAAAGCAGCTTACAGGCCTTGATGACAGGTCAGAATAATTTAGAGACAGAAAAGACACATGAGTGTATCTAGTCCATTCACTTTCCAGAAGAGTAGAGGATTGTTCTCTACAGCATATTTCCCAGAATCAGGTCCAGTCTAACTGAAAATAATATGAAATATGAAAATAATAGTCTTTCAGACTCTCTAACCATTGATTATTTATATATTTTATGGGTTTTTATTTACATATTGTTTTTGCATTACTTCATGATATGTCAGTAGTAGTAGCTTGTATTAGGACATATCATGTGATGTCATGATGTCATATTATACACTACTACTACAGACATCATGAATTAATATAAAAATAATATAAAAACAAAACCCCCAAAAATGAAATTTGAAACAAAAAAATTTGAGAGGAAATTTTTTTAAACTAAATTTTTCAAAATGATTTTTCTTTTTTCAAAATTACTGTTTCCCAGGAAATTTAGAAAATATGTTTTTGTTCCACATGTAAACAAAAACAAATGTCAAAATATTAAAATTATCTGTGGAATGGAAATTCTGAGTTTTGACCAGCTATAGAAATAATCTGCCCCAGGAATATGGACCCCTTCTGATTTACCTCCTCCTCTTCCTGAATAAGGGTTGAACCCAAAACCAGAGTGTAACAGATTGGGTTTTCATCATGCTAAGGACTGAAATGGGGGTGGGTAACTGGTATAAGAAGGTGCACCCCGAAACCTAACTCCAGCCACCTGACATGCAAAAGGGAATCATCAAAATGGTATGATACTCACAGTAGTTTGTGCAGATCTTAATATGATTGTCCCTATCCTTTCCTCCTTCCTCTGACTAGTACAGAAATAGCTAACAAGCCATTCTAAATGTGACCTGCACTATATGGATCTTATTGCTTGCCATCTCAACCACCAACTACTTTTGTTCTGCGCATAATGCCAGAATCCTTACACTTGGGAGGTGGATGACTTATACTTTAATTGGTCTGCTCTCTAGATGTTTGCCTTCTCTCTTCTTCCACTGTTCTGAGGGGCTCTAAAAAGGATACTGTAATAGGTCCTAGCCGGGGCTCGACCCTTCCGGGCAGGAGGGGAGCCACACCGACTCACTACTGTGGGAACAAGCAGTCAGTTAGTCCTGAAGCTCCGGCTCTTGGGTGCAGGGCCGGGGCAAACACAGTTAGGCTCAGGCCCTTGTTTGCAGGGAGCTGAGCGAGCAAATAGTTCAAAGCCCAGGCCCTGGATCAGGGCGGGGCAAACACAGTTAGGCTCAGGCCCTTGTTTGCAGGGGCTGAGCGAGCAACTAGTTCAGAGCCCAGGCAAGGCACGCCTAGGCTTTCTGTAGCCGAGTGTTGGGTGAGGGGGATGCCTGCCACCCGTGAGCAGGGGTGGCAGGGGGGAACGCAGGCCCACCCACTCCACTGCGTTCCAGCCCGGGGCCCTAACAGCGGTTGCTGCCGCTGCTGGTCAGTGGGGTATCCAGACCGCAACACACTGACATAGGCTCACACTCAGTTGCAGCCGGACCAGGGTCGGCTACCCCCGGGCTACTTCCGTGATCCCCCTCAAAGCCTACCTCGTTCGTCGCGCCGGGATCGGGCCAGTCCATCTGCATGGGCTCCTCTCTGCCCGGGCTCGGCGGCAAGTCCGGTAGCTCTGCCGGGAAGTCCAGCCAATGGTCCTCAGGCGGCTCCTCTGGATAGCAGCAGGGGCGAAGGGGTTCGGGTCCAGTCTCACCCTCAGGGTTAGTGGGGTGCGGTTCCCAGGGATTCTCCCAGTGGCGGGCGTGAACGGACTCCGGCAGCTCCTCCTCGTAGCGGGCCCGGGGTAGCTCAGGCCAGCTAGGGTCCAGGCCCCGGTCTTCGACGGTCTCCTGGCCGGGAGCTCCCAGCCACACATCTGCTCCCTGCGGTGGCTGGCCGCCGACTGAGCTCTGGCGGCCGGCCTTTATACTTCCTGTCCCGCCCCTTGACTTCCGGGGGGCGGGGACAGGCGGTGGTGGTCCCACCCACTCTGGTGCCTGCACGTGGGCTCCCTCTTCTGGGCAGGAGGGGAGCCACACCGACTCACTACAGATACAATGGGATCAAATTCAAATCACTTTAATTTCCAAAATTGGCCCTGAAATTTTGATTCCCTAGCTGCCTTCAGATATCCAAAGCAGTACAAATGTTGGCTTTAACAGTGAGAGGAGCTGGATACTGAAGTTCGCATTAAGTTCAGTGGGAGTGGCAAGCACTCATGTCCACTCTGAATCAAGCTAAAAAAGGGATGGTTGTCTGCTTCTCTATGAGAAAACTGCAATTTCAGTCTCAAGGTGCAAGTATTATGGGGACAGAGCTCTCATTGCATCATTTGCAATGGCATTTATTGGTCTATAACATTTTGTGGTGACTGTAGTGGTCAGTAGTGCTTCAACTTTGAGCTTATTCTCACAACATGTATAGCATAAACAGTAGCAGCACAAGCATCGCCATACTGTTCTCCTACTATATATCTAGGGTTGTGAGATTATTTTAGTCTTTAATCCCATTCAGGCCTTCCTTTTATTCGAGAATGCCAAATTGTGGTGATTTTTGTGATATAGCTGCATGTCTGGCAGGAATGAAATTGAGACTGTATCACATTACACAGGCCTCTTGAAAAGCCATCAGTTGATGACTTTCCATCACTTCCACCTGTTCAAATCAACAAACTATCAGTGAATAACCCATGATTTAATAATCACATTTTCACCTGCCTATGTAGGGCCCTATCCAAAGCCCATTGTGTGTGAATTGAACAACCCTCACTGACTTAAATGGGTTTTGGATCAGGCTTTTGTGTAGACATGAGTCTTGAGGCATTGTACTTAAAGACTTTAAAAGGTCCTGAGTGGTCAAATGAATGTGCAATGAGAAAGATGCCAAGGTTGTTTTATGCAAGGTAATCAAATCTATATATATTAAATATATAGAATTGAATAGCAATCTGCCCTAGAGTTCTCTGGGTGACAGATCAATTAAGTTACCTAATTACCTACTATTTTGGCAATATCACAGTCACTTAATGAGTCAGATATTTCAGTCCTGCCTCATCTTTAGTATTCACGGATATTAAATCTGTTCATTCCAGTGTGAGCTTTTTTGATTTGATCTACTTAATAAATAAAATGTGAGTTTGCACATTTTTTAAATACAAGATCTCTGCTTATTTTTGCTCAGCACTTCCAAAACTGTCAATTTTTGCTGGTGTTGAGACTTATATGTGACACCAATAGACGGGGTCCCTCAATTTTTCTTCCTCGATAATTTTAATCTATTTTTTTACGAAGGTAGAGGAGACTGTAGACATATAATTATAATGGCTGCCCCTCTTGAACTGTTTGGTAAGCAGACAGAGATTCTGAATGCATCTATTTGATAAATGAAAAGAGCTTTTAAGCTCATGCTCAGCTGTTTGTTTATTATGTTTTCAAACTTTTCCAATTTCTGTTTAGTAGTTAGTGAAATGGTATAAAGAAAATTATCTGCACTGCCACTACAGAGGGATTACCTTCACTTTTGCTTTTTAGTAGGAAACCAAATGTAACCTGAACATATCTCTGTACATTTGCTCTGTTTTTCTCCATAGGATTATGATAAAGGTAAGGGTTTAATGAATGTTAAGAGACAAGAGGTGGTAAAACTAGCACTTTACTTATGTGAAGCACTTCAAGAGAATAACCTGTAGAGTCTTCATTTTCTGCCTTCTTGTATGCATCCTAGCTAATGATTTAAAGGGACTCTTACATATCAGAAAAATGCTTGTTAGCCCAAGATAGTTATGATTGTACCCGGCTCATCTAACTTGCTGCTATTCCAGTGCTATGTTCTTGGAGAATTATAGGTAAGCTGTAGCAGATGAATCTGGAACTGTGGAAAAAGAGGTAGGTTTGAGATCTCTGAATTAGGAACAGATCTTCAAAATCCTTTACATAAGTAGATCCATTAACTTCAGTGGGCTGTTAAGATTTTTCAGTTGAAAGAAGCACTTTATGTTATCCAGTCAAAACACCGAGGGAAGAAGTGTGCTGTATCTAATTTATTTAAAAGGAAACTGCTATACACAACATAAACTATGGTGTACTTTTCTTACAAGGATTGAACCTCGACTTAATGTTCAGAGTGGATGCAAAGACATGCTAGTTTTGTGGCAAAATATTTTATAATTGGTTAAACATTAGTTTAATCATAGTTAAACAAAGAAAGCTATTCAGGTCAAATTTCTCCCAAGTGTAGGGCCAGTGGTCTCCTCTTGATGAGGCCTCTGATTTTAAACTTTTAACAGTAAGCTTGCACATAATATTTCAGAAGAAAATGAAATAGTTGTTTAAAGGAGATTTAAAAGAAAATTAAAACACATTGGCAGCTGGCATTCCAGTGTTTGGAATTTGATGTTTATAGGCTTCTTTTGTTGTGAATCAGATTTTGTTTATAACCTTTCTTGTCTCCTTATCATTTCATTAAAAAAAAAAGAATTGGAGATATGCAGTGAAATATAATTATTAGAGGAAAAGTCCACTGTTTTACAAAATTCAGTGTCTGTTTGTGAAGTTAAAACCTAGGGACATAATCTGAATGTTAATTCTTCCATGCATAAATTCTGATTGATACAGAATTCATTGAGGCTGTTTGCAGAACTGGTGGCTGCTGGAATTGCCATGTACTACAACAGGCTAAGAGGGTATCCTGGGACACTCCACCAGGAAATCAGGAGACAACAAATTAGCAGAATAGGACTTGAAGTGGAGGGGAATAAGAAGATGAAGTCATCTTAATATGTTATTACAAATATGTGAAAACTGAAACTAATTTTCCCTGAAACACCCTGAACTTTACTGAGGGCTCTGGACAATGTATGCACAGCAAATTGCAGAAAAGCAATTGTGACCAATAATAGCAGTACTATTTTATTTTGAGAGTCCTACTGAAATTGATGGGAATCAAAAATTGACGTTGATGGGAACCTTGAAGATATTTTAATGGATTCCTTCCACACTCTAGCGTTTGTTCCTCTCAATGCATTTAGACCAGAAAGTAAACGAGATCTTGCTGCTGTCCAGGGAATAGGAACTGGTGATACTTGATTTGTTGTGCGAAAGGGGGCAAAATCAAGGGAGTCAATCATTCTCCCAGAGGAGGAGATGAACAAGCCAAAGGGGTTATGTGGGCTTCCTCTGCCCCTACAGCCAGGATGGGTTAAGGATGCTGAGGTTGATGATGCATGTATGTTATAAACTCACACTGAAAGCCTAGTTGTATTTGTTGTATTTTGTGTTTTGTTGCCATTTTTCAACTGTTATTCCCCTCATATCTGTATTTTCCATTTACGGTCCTCAGTGTGTCTCACTGTGCACACAGTAAATAAAATCTGACTAGGAACTTCTGCACTGTTCTCTGTTCTTGGGATTGTATTTTGAACTATGAGATACCTGAGATCTGGTATATCTGATAGCTCTTAAATTCCCCTTTGGGGGGTAGAACTTAGGTGCCTATTTGATAGATATGTTTTGCCTCATGTTTAAGGGGCACAAAAGGTCAAAATTCTTATTTATTGAATTTTCAGCATTACATAAATGACTGTTTTGGAAGTATCCATATAAGCATAAAGAAAACAGGTGACTGTGATCTTTACAGTCAAGGCCAAGTCAGTTTTGGAATAAGCAGACTTAACTCCCAGGGCTTAATTTGTCCCAACATCTACATTTCTTTCTCTTTATAATTATTCTAACAAGGTGAGTTTGAAAGAGGTTGTTACGAGACTATACACCTTTTTCTAACGCAACGTTGTGTGTATTTATTGCTCAAGGAAATGAGAGACTATAGTAAGAATAGATAACACGTCACTAGAATGGGAGTAACTACGCTAATAGTCCTTAAACCTCTGAGCATGCCCAGTGTAAACTAGTTGTTTCCAGAAGCCTGAACAGGTTCAGTCTGATCTTCATATTCATTAAGTTAATAAAAGTTCTCTGCCTTCTCTTGTGAGAAACCAGACTTCTGAATTGTATAGTAAACATTGCAACTAATTAACTCTCTTGAGAAAGGTCCATATATAGTGCAAGATTCCCCCATGCTGTGTGTACTTCTTGCCCAGCTTGACCTAAATTCCGAAAGGCCCTTGGTTTCTGCAGCACTGTGCTGCAATGGATTGCAGACTGAGATAAATTAAAGGGCTCTATTGAATAACATAGAAGTAATTCAATCACTACAGTATTCCTTGTGTTATTCAGTTCAGCCTTAAATTTAGTTTGTTACAATGCCCTACATTTTTAATCTTCAAGGCACTGTAAATCTTTATACTACAAATGCAAAGCTGATTTGTGTAAATTTTAAGGGGGAGAGCTACAGGTTTTGGTAGGTGGGTAGAGGACAATGGGCATGTTTAGCAGCTGGCAAGATGTGGGAGGCAGTTTAGGATTGTGGGATAAGCAAGCGGGTGGATGTTCCCATTAAAAAGATTAACAGTGAAATAAACAAACAGTTATGTTTCTGTGTATTTTGTTCTCAAATCTAAAAGGTCTGTTTTCCAAGGCTTATTGTATTATAATTACTGTGGCCAGATTCTGCCACCTGAACACTTGTTGAGTAGCACTTTACCCCACAAAAAGTCCCATTGAAATCATTATGATTACTTGAGCAAAGGTGGCAGAGTCTGGTCTGTTATAAACTTGGTCTCTGTATCAGTGGAAGCACAGAAATTTTACTACTACTTCGAGGATGTGTCAGTGTGGATCCCACAATAGCTAAATTTCTACAGATCATTCCATCTTTCTGAGCTCAAGATTGGTTTGTGGCTCTCAACTTGCAGGGTTTATACTTCTTTAGAGCTATCCCTCCTGCTGCAAGAAGTGCCTAAGATTCACACTTTGACTACGTGCTGCTTCTGAGGGATACAGGGCTAGCATTTAATTCTCTCACAGTTCTTCTGGCACCAACATGCCAGTACTGTTAAATTCAATCTCACATCAACAGTATCAAAATTTAGATAAATCCTCCTTCATACTTGCCCTCTGGTTAGAGACGTGACTTTCACTTGGGATCTTTTAGTGTTGTCCTAAAATTCATGCAGCTTCCTTTTGAACTACTGTCAGAGTGCTCAGTACACCACCGTACTAACAAAACTGTCTTTCTCATGGTCATCACCTAAAGATGGTGAATCAGTGAGCTCTGAGCCCTCATGTCTCGACCGCTTTATACATCCTTCTATGTTGACAAGGTGGTGCTGAAACGACAACTCAAGTTCATCACTAACGTGGTCTGAGAATTCCACCGGAACCAATCAATTACCTTGATGCCAGGGGAAAATAAATTGCATACTTTGGACATGTTCAGAGCTTTTCTTTGTTATTTTGACAGAACCAAGCCATTCCAGCAGTCTCCCTGCCACTTTGTTGTTATAACTGGCCCCTCAAAAGGCCAAGCCATTTCATTACACATAATCTAAGTGGATCACTCAGTGCATTTCCACCGGCTTTCAGATTACTGTTAAATTTCTCCCTTTAAACATAAAAGTACATTCCACTAGGGCACAGACAGCATCTTCGACCTGATTTATGAACTTGGCAATTTCTGAGATCTGCAATGTGGAGCAACCTACTAAATTTTGTTAAACATTATGCTCATTTTGGAGAACAGTACCACAATCACTGTTTGACTAGTATAGATGAAACTCCTCACTACCACCATCTAGGGATGGTGCAGTTTGCCCCTCACCTACAGTGGGATTCACTCTGACAGGTACTAGAAGAAAAAAGAATGGTTAGTTATTCTATATTACCTGTGGTTCTTTCAGATGTTGTAATCTGTGTGAATACAGCAAGCCACCCTCTCTCCCAGTTTTTCAGAGTCCTCAGCACAGGGCTGTCCCTAGTGGGGTATGGGGCCCGGGGAGGAAGTGATGAATCCGTTACATCCGGGACCAACCCGTCACTTGCAGGACCAACTGCACCGGCCAATCATACCAGCCCACGGGGGCCCCCAAAGCGCAGGGGTTCAGGGCGGTCATCCCGATTCGCCGTACCCAAGAGACGGCTCTGCCTCAGCAATGTGGGCTTTGAACAGTGTGTGACAAGCTCAAGCCAGTTGTGACTCTACAGCTCACTAGCTTGCTGAGCACCAACTCACTGTTTGGACCCTGTTACAGTGCATTGAAAGTCCTGGAATGAAGCTTAGCATACGGTGCATTATAGATTTTCACCTGGATTTCTGTGCACTAACTCACTGTGTAGACAAGAACTTAGATGAGAGAAGATGCTGAATTAAACAAATAAAGGTTAAAAAAGGTTAAAAAATTAGCAAAGATCGACATTGATAGGTCCTAGGCTGACATCCAGCTCTTCTTCCCCCTCTATAAGGGGATTGGCCACTGGCTCACCATTCAGTAGTTGATGAAAGTATTGCCTTTATATATTTAATTGTTCGGATGTCTTCATTATTATGTTGTTGCCCTTATTTTCTCCTGGTCTGCTCTTTTTTTTTTTTTTTTTTTTTTCTTTTTCTAAATCTAACTGTCTTATGGTGTGGTACAGAGTCTCCATGGCACTTTGTGTGCAGCAGTCTGTGCATGTGTTGCTATTTTGTCTATAATATCTTCCTAGCCCTCTTTTTGGCCACTTTGTTCTTTATGGCATATTCCTCCTGGAGTCAGTGTCTGTGTTCTTGTTTGATTTAGTTTCAGTTTAATTCTTCTGTTTCCACCATGTATCCTCAGATAAACATTTGTTGTGATGATTATTCATGAATCCCAGCACTACTGCACAAGTTTTAGTAAAAGTTTTCTTTACCCATTTCCATATCTTGGCAACATTGTAAATACAACAGGTAGAAAAAGGCAGAATAGCAAAAGCCAGACTGGAGAAACAGAAATCTGTGCTCCACGCCCTACTTTGAATATTCAGCCCCATTGTAAAATCAGACTTACTATATGGTGCTGAAACTTGGAGACTTAAGACCTTACTATCTAAACTCCAGTTTATCATAAACAGCTGCGTTAGACAAATCCTCAATATCAGATGGACAGACAAAATCAAAAGAGAGAAATCGGGCAAGGACAAAACAGAATCCGATAAGACTGGAAATTATGGAACAAAAATGGAGAGGGCTAGGAGATACATGGAGGAAAGACCCAAATAACCTAACAAGACAGGCGTTGGAATGGAACCCACAGGGCAAAAGGCCAAGAATGACATCTGTAAGCAAATGAATGAGCTGTCCCCTGACATCTAGTGATGAGCAGGGTGGGGGAGAGACTGCAGGGCCAGGCTGTATTTACATGAACAAACCTTCTCTGTCTAGGGTATCCAGCAGACAGCTGTGTTGCCCAAGTGATCAGTATTGACTGGTGTTGGGTTACAAATCACCTTAGTATTGAATGCACAGGTAATGAAATGTTGTTTTCCTTATTGTATGAGTAAAGGGCAGCAGGACTATATGTAGTGTTTCCTGATTGGGGGGTTCACCCTCAACTAAACTGAACTTATTAAGCAGGGGGCTTGGATGCCAGATACCAGTGGAGAGGAGAGAGGGTTGGGATAGGTGTTTCTGCCCGGTGGTGTGGGCTCTACCTAAGAGTCACCATTTGTCCTGCCCCTCTGCACTGTTTAAACACAGAGCTGATAAAGCTCCATTGGGAGTCTTTTGTTTTGTTAAGTGATCACTAAAGCTGAAATCACTGACAATCTAATGACCTGGCATGGGACAGCATTTCTACAGAAGACCTGTGCTAGTAGTGAGGTTCCCCCGCTAGCTGCTGAAATCACTGAGAGCTGTGTGAACGTAGTCTGTCCTGATTGAGGGGTCCATTCTCAACTAAAATGAACTTGCTAAGCAGGGAGTTTGGATACCAGAGGTGTAACCTCAAGAGACACAGAGGTCATAGTAGAGAGGCAGGTGGCGGCAGAAGGTTATGACACAGGGCCATTGGCAGCAGAGCAGATGATGATGTGGTGGAGTGAATGGTGGCATGACGAACAACAGCAGCGGAGTGAATGACGGTACAGTGGCAGCAGACAGCGACACAGAGTGGATGGTGGCAACTGTGAGGCAATTGTGGTGGCAGCAGCAACAGGCAAAGCATTAGTTGATGTTTCTTCCCCTCCCCCGCCCTGGGTGGGAAGAGAACTCTCATGAATGCAACTCTGAACTCTGGGTCTTTGCTGACCAAGGACAGCAGCTGTGAGTGTGATGTGGTGAAGGGAGAGGGGAATGGCATATTAAAGGGACATTTGCTGGACCCGAGGTGAGAAACAGAGGCAAAGGACACTGCCTAATGTATGGTGGGAATTTTGTTCATGGTCATATGTGTTCAAATCATGGTTGTGATATTTTCCCAAATTAATGCCAGGTTCCTTTCACCTTTTAATAAAAGTTTTCTCTGCTGTACACAAATTCACTGCTGGCAAGTGGGGAAGTATTGCCTCTTAGAGGTGCCTAGGGTGGTGTTTTATTTTCCCAGCTTACTAGGTGGGGATTTGAGCTGGTTCTGTGTTGTATTGTTAAGAGGGACCACTGGATATTGAACCTGGTCCTTGTTGCTGCTGACTCCACCTGGCAGAAGGGTTGCACATGGAAATACACAATAGAAGCAGAATTGCAAGATAAGACTGCAGCAGGAGACCAGCAAAGATGGAAGGCAGTGTCCCACATGGAATAGAGAGGCACGAGGAGAGAAAGAAAGATCAGCATAAAGTTTTAATGAAACAATGTTCACATTTAAGTGCTGTCAAAAAGAATTCATAATGTAACTGCTGGTTTTAACAGCAAGCTCATACCCCATTAATTAATTAAACATTTTTGTTAAGCTTGTTTCCATAGACAGGAGGAGTTGACCTTTGAAATGGTCCCTGATGATATTGTATTTGGATATAATAATAGCCACATCCTGAGAAAGTGTTGCAATTTCAAACTGAAAATCGCTCATAGTTATAGCATATATAAAAAGGACTCATTCAAATGCTGCTTATTAGGCAGCCAGCATACTGTGCATAGCCCACATAGAAACACTTAGTGGAACTTGAAGAGTGACTTGGAAAATTAAAAGTTAAAAGGAAGTTTTGTGAAAATTCCTTACCTGCACATAATATAGAACATACAGGTGTATGGATATAGATATGGAGGGGTCTGATTCACTGCTGTCTAACTTCAATTTTGTGCCCATGTATGTAACTATTGATTTTCACTGTGAAGAAAGACATCTATTGACTTGACTATGTAGAAATAGTGGGTCAATTAATACATGAAGAGGATAAAATTAATCATGATTAAAATGGCTGAGATACTGAACTTTTAAAAATCTCTAACAAAAATGAAAAATTTGATGATCAGAAAATAATGGAAATCTTATAAAGCAACAAACAGGCAATGGAAAATGTGCATATATACAAAGCAGCCATTCAGAATAGGCAAGATATTAAGGAAATTGTTCAAATCTACAGAACCACCAAAAGTTATTTATGAAAAATCATGGACAAAAGATTAAGTGTTGGTAAAGTGAAATCAAACAAATACAGAGGCTATTTTCAGATAAAGAAATATTAGTGATCCTGGCAATTACTATTCTATATATCTGCCTTCTCTTCTAAACAAAATAATGGAATTTTTATTAAGGAAAATATCACTGAACATCTAGGGTTTGATCTTGTTCTCACTCTAGATAGTGGTAAAGTTCTCACTGATTTATATGGGAGCAGGGTTGGACTCCTAAAGTATAAAAGAATTCTGAGCAATTAGGCAGAGTGGGATTATGAAAAATAATTGTCAGACAAACGGAATGTAGTAGATGCAATATATTTGACTTTTTGTAAAGCATTTGAAATATCGTCCCACTAAATAGTAATTGAAAAATTAATTCAAATTGACTTGGATAGGAGTGCCCTCATGTGCTCTGTTTATGGTTATTTAGCCCATTTTCAGAGTAATGCTAAATAGCAATATATTAGGTTGTGGTACTTGACAAGTGGTTTACTACAGGGATGGATTTTAGCACTTGCCTTATCTTCATCTTTATTTATGATATTAAAGAGGGAGCATAGAGCACATTAATTGTTACCTCAAAAACAGAATTCAAATATTCCCCAAGAGTTTCCCCTGTAAAACAGCCCACCTGTTATAATCAATCTGTTCTCATCAGGAATGGGTCTCCAGGGTGGTCAAGGAATCTTGGGCTTTCCAGGGGTTCCCTGTTTCAGAAACTTCCCAGAACAGCTCACCTATTACCCCCAGAGGATACAGATACAGCCTTCTGATAAATGATTGACACAAGTAGTATCTTTTGCAAAACGAAGTACCCGTTATTGGTCCAAACACAAATCTCTAAACACAAGCTAAAAAGTACCTGAACCACAACATACAGTGTTCCATTCTATATGCATCCGAAGAAGTGGGCTGTAGTCCACGAAAGCTTATGCTCTAATAAATTTGTTAGTCTCTAAGGTGCCACAAGTACTCCTGTTCTTTTTGAACATACAGTTAAGATGATCCTAAGTGGTTGTGCCCCACTTCAGATGGCCAGTCTTCCACAGGTTGATGACAGCTGCTGGTAATAGTTCTAAGATGTTTTCTAGGTCATGTCCCATCTTTCTCTGGTTTCCTCTCAGGTTTCTGCTTCTCACCTCCCTCTGGTGCTTCTCTTCTGCTTCTTCTTCTGTGTCTCTGAGAGTGACCACATTCCAAAATCTATCTGTCTCTGACACTCTCTTTACATACTTTACTGACAGAGTTGATTGACAGTTGTTTTGTTTACTTTTGCTTATATTTTCCTGTCAGAGTTCTGCACAGTGCATACCATGTTGCAACATTGTTTCTAATGTACCCAGTCTCATGATCAACAACTGTCTCACTACTGCTAGATGTGAATCAATTTAGGATTCGGTGGAGATGTTCAGCGTTTCTGTAGAACTGCAAAATACCTGTAGTGCGCACTGTGCAGCATGCAGTTTTCTCAAGTTTTGACACACTTTTCAGCTAGTGCCATTGTAAATCAGTTTTTCAAAATTTAATTTCTTTTTCACAGATGCTCTGTGCAGACAAACCTTCTATTAAGAAGGCATTTGAATGCTTCACACTGTTCTATGTAACTAGATTGTACATATTTAAAACTGGCTTTTCCATTTATCTTTTACAATGACTATTACTGAAGCACCACAAACCACATGAACATAAAGGTGCAACCCCCCAGAATATACCTGTAAGACTTTACCATGCAGAATGCATTGTCAGAAACAAAAGCAGTGACATGTTAAATTCTATATCAAACATTTAGGGCCAGATTCTGCTGTCATGTACATACATGCAGACACAATGGGGCAATTTTTTTGCCCTGATCTGCTCCCTCTCCATCATTCAGGTGGTGCAAAGGAAACAGAAATCAATTCCAAATTCCTGTCTGGGATTCCCCTGGTGTAAGGGAGTCCCAACAATTACAGCCAATTAAATGTTCTGCTAAAATTTCTCTCCCATAGGGTGCATGGAGGAGCATGTCTGCAGCAGGAGAGAGCAGGAGAGAGAGAGAGAGAGAGAGTGACTAGAGCACAGTGGGCTCTGGCAATTCACAGCTGGCTATATTGTAGTCTGTAAGGGTCTAACCAGTGCCAGTGTTGAGGCTGGGGCAGAGAATCAGGGAACCACAAGGAGCTTTGTCCAGCCCTGCCTATGCTGTGTTCAGTAGAAGTTGGTCATAGCAGACAATCTGCCCCATTGTGTTCAGAGGGATTGTGCATATGTAACTGAGAACAAGAATATGGACTCCAGTTACGTAGTAATAGCTTGCAAATGTTACCACAATTAGAAATGGTCAAACTTCCAAGTTCAGAGACCTGGTTGAGCTCAGGTATAATAAGAAGTTTAGTGCTTATCTGAATCTCTGGAATCTGCAAAACTGGGTTGGAAATCTTATGAGAATAGATTGTTTTATGAGATGACTTGAGCTCCCTGCTTGCAGTACAGCCATAAAGGCTGCAAAAAAAGCCTCTCGTATAGGATTTGGCACTTTTGCTTCTAGCTAAAACCAAGAACTTCCCAGGAAGCAAAAATGAAAAATAAAGGGAATAAAAGTATCTGAACTTGTCTAAACCACACTAAAGGTTTGCTGCAGTCTTATTTTAAGTTATGGGCAAAGTTTCAAATCAGTTCTTATTGTCTCCAAACTGGTTTGCACTTACCTAAATACAATTCACAGCTTGTGGGTTACATCATATCTGTCAAATCACATTAATTTCCACTACAGTCTGAAGATCAATTTCAAGTAGTGAAACTGCTTATATAGATATTTTTGTGAATTTTGTAGAAAGACTAAAAATAAATTAACTTTCTAGTTTGGTATTTCCCAACTTGCATTTAATGCAAAAAGCAATTTTTATGAAACTATGAAAACCATCTGTGAAAGTGGAAGACAGATAGTACCCAGCATAGTATGGATATGACAGTAATTATCAATCCTAAATGTTCAAAAATCATGAGTCAGACCCTAGAAAATAATGACATTGGCTTAAACCTTTAGCATGTTTTTTAAACCAGTCCTATTAAGCTGAAAGCATCACTTGTCATTTTACACAGTGTAAATTCAGTGTGGATCTCAATATGTAGCAGATTTGAATATTAGGCCACATACTGTGGATTTTACCAAATTTTTTCCTGAGATACAAATAAAAAGAGATTACCCCAAATGGAATGCTTCAGTACGAAGAAGTAAGCTACTCCAAGAAAATAATGCTCCTTTGTGACAATTCCTACATGTACTATCCACGATAAAGATCTGATAAAAATGATTCAAAGCCATAAAATATATATTCACCACATCTATAATACAATTAGTAATTTGTTTAGCATATACAAAGCTTCAAAATAAGAACAACAATGTAGCAAGTCATATGGGAAGCAAGAATGAGTAAAAGTTTTTGAAGGCATTATGAAGGTGACACATTACTGTTTTACTGAAATTTTTTCTGACAACCCCCATTTCACACAACTGGCTTGTGGTTTTACTAACGCTATAAGCGATTTTTCATCCTCAGCAGCTTTGACATAATAAATATGGAAGGTTTACCACTGAATGATATTCTTCAGTTTAACTGGCACTATAAAATGAACCTGCAGGCCTAGAAAGCTTATTCTAGGGGATGTAATCCTTGCCTATCACTGACTACTTTCTGGAAGTCAGCAGCACTTTCCAGATCTTTCCAAATGCAATTTCCTCTGTGGTCTTAATAACTGAAAATGGTGGCAACCGGGACCTGTAGTGTTGTTTCTGTTCTAAGCAAAACATGTAAGAAGGCAGAAGGATTCTGTGCCAAAGGCCAGTAGCCCAGCGGGGATATGAGAACCTCTGGCACAAGGTGGGAACAAACCATTGATAGCATGGTTATTTCCATCCCTTGTGTTTTCTTAGGATGGAGGCTAGCAAGGCCCAACACCTGGACATTAAGTAGTTTATAATGTAATGAAACCAGTTTTTATTGTGAGGAAAAGTTGGTTTGGTTCAAAATGCAGCTCTACTCTGAAACGTGGTTCTGTAAAAATAGAATTGTGTGGCTTCATGTTTATTGCCTGTAAATGATTTCCAGATCACATGTGCTCAGTTTACAGTACATTTCTAGGTAACAGCCCTGCCAACTCATCCTGGGCTCTGATGGTATGTCAACACAGCAGTTGGGAGTGAGTCTCCCAGCATGGGTAGACAGACTCATGCTAGTGGGGCTCGAGCTAGCACATTAAAAATAGCAATGGGGATGTCTGGCTCAGATGGAAGCTCGGACTGTCACACACACCTGATCCCTTAGGTTTCTGAGACCAAGCTCCAGCCCAAGCAAGAACATCCACATTGATATTTTTAATGAGCTAGTTTGAGTCTCACTAACACAATCTTGTTTACCCAGGCTGCAGTGTAGACATAGCCTGAGGGCCCACAGCTGGTTTGTTTCCTTGCACATCACCCTCAATGCGTGGCCTCGGGGGGCAGAATTTATTTGCTCAAATCCAAGAAGATGCCCTGTGCAAAAACAGCAAAGATGAGATTAAAAGACGCAGCACAGATGCAGCACAGAAACTAAAAGATGAAACACAGAACTCTCAGAGGAAGGGGTAGCTGAGAGATTTTAAGCCATCTTTGTGCTCTGCCAATGCTGGGTAGCTTTGGGACCCCATGTGTAACTTAAAGAGTCCGGAGGACCTGTCTCCATTGCATCAGCCTCCCATGGTTGCCATATAAGCTTCAGCACTAGCCAAAATCTCAACAGCACAGTGTGCGCTGCCTTACTCCTATCATGCTCCTTCACTTTCAGCCCCAATCCCAGCCTAACCTCCACAGTGGAGCTTGTACCTCATCAGGATGCAGCTGTATGGCTGTCTTCTCCAGAGTCTGTGTCAGGGGATCCCTTCCCTGGCTGGATATGGGGCTCTGAGTTCCCTTTTACACCATTCTGGCCCTTTTACTTGGCATAAAGGTGCTGGAACAGAGGTGAGGATCTAACCCCGTGTTTGGCTGGGTTCTAAATCCTTTAGCTCTGAGACAACAGATAAACACACATATACATCTTTGTTACTGTATTTCCAAAAGACAGATTTCTAGTACAACCTTTCTACTCTGGTTTATCTGTGATGAATTCACTACTTGAATTCAGTGCATCCTCTAGAGAAGTAGGCACTAACTGTAGTGATGTGGGGCCTTTTAAGTACTTAGAAGGACTGTAGTTCTTAGTTCTGTATGTATGTTTCCAGAAAAGAAGAGAGTTTATAGTTTGAAACTACTTATTTTATTTAAAAAAACACATGTGAATAGGAACAGAGAAACCCTATTCAGTGCTGTAGCATGCCTGGTTTATGTCTGGTTTATGCCTGTTGCATGTATGTTAAGCATAATCATCAATTTCAGGTACACTAGTAGCCATGCTTTTTGCTTTCTCCAGATGTTATTCGGGCCTACTGTATAACAGATATAATAGAGCAGATATATAAGTGGCAACAGTGACCAGACCTGTTGATTAGCAGGATTGTGCTATTTCATGACCTATTCTTTATCTTGTAATGGATTGACTTTCTCTTGTGTAAGGATACAGCTTATTATATCTTAACCCAGGTCTACACTACAAACTTATGTCAGTATAACTACATCACTCAGGGATGTGGAAAATCCACACCTCTGAGTGATGTAGTTATACAAGGGATTGGCAACCTTTCAGAAGTGGTGTGGCGAGTCTTCTTTTATTCACTCTAATTTAAGGTTTCGCCTGCCAGTAATACATTTTAACGTTTTTAGAAGGTCTCGTTCTATAAGTCTATAATATAGAACTAAACTATTGTTGTATGTAAAGTAAATAAGATTTTTAAAATGTTTAAGAAACCTCATTTAAAATTAAATTAAAATGCAGAGGCCCCCGGTGTGGTGGCCAGGACCTGGGCACTGTGAGTGCCACTGAAAATCAGCTTGCGTGCCGCCTTCAGCACATGTGCCATAGGTTGCCTATCCCTGAGTTATACCAACGTAACCCCCAGTGTAGACAGCACTGTGTCGATGGGAGGGCTTATCCTGTCAACATAGCTACCACCTCTTGGGGAGATGAGGCACCTATGCTGACAGAAGAAGCTCTCCCGCCAGCATAGGTAGTGACTTCTCTAAGCGCTAAGCAGCACAGCTGCCCTGGTGCAGCTCTGCTGTGCTGTTAAGTTTAGACAAGGTGTTAATCATTTTACATTTCTAAACCTCATTCAGTGTAAAGACAAACTAAACCACCAGCATTGGTGCAATGACTACAAACACCAGCAGGCAAGTGCCTCCTGTGTGGGTTCTCCAACATTTTGACAACATGCCTGTAGTTGAAACTGAAGAAAACTTGCAAAGGTAGTCATCAGTTCTTCCTCTGATTATCTGAAATGTATTACCTCCAACGCCCTTAATGGAAACCAAGGAATCAAAACACAGCTCAGCTTAACCCAGACAGCCATGTAGCATCTCTATGTCCTGCCCTGAAGTGTAAAATTTAGACTGTGCCATGACTTCAGTGCAGCTGATAAAATTGTATATGACAGTTACTACAGAACATTTAATACAGGGGATGATTAATTGCCTTTCTTCTCTTAACAGCAACATGAATTTCTTTCCAAGCTCTGTTGTTTTGCACAAGGCAAGCCATATGATGTTGATGAAGATTCAGATTAGGTGCGACACTGCAGTTGGAATGGTTTTTTGCTGTACTTAAAGTAGTTTAGCTTTTTTAAACTGAGTTAGTTTTCAATATTGCAGGCACCAATTGATATATGGAATGTGAGGCCATTGAAAGAGCGATTTCGGTGTTTGCATTAGTAAAGTTGTTGAGTTGGCTGTGGTTGTTTGACATAATTGTTTCTTTTAAAAAATGCTCTAAGGAAAGTGTAAATTGCATGTATAAAATATTGCATGGTATAAAGTAAGAAAGAAAGAGAGATAGACGAAAGAACGAAAGAAAGAAAGAAAGAAAGAAAGTTTGGAATCATATCACTGAACAATGCTGGACCAAGAAAGTAGAACACAGTTTGCTGTTACAGAATAAGCATGTATTTTATTCACAAAGTTTCTAATATATCTTTTTTTTGTCATTATCATCACTCATCCATTCTGTGTCATGTGTCATGTTTTCCTTTGAAGTAAGCACTACAAAATTGCTGCAAAGCAATAAATCTAGACTGCTAAGTAATATATTTATGTGCTGTGTATTAACTGTGGCAAAATGATGAGAACGTAAACATTTTTAGGTACCCCTGGAAGAGATGATCCATCTTTTGCTTAACATAAAGTAGAATCTCAGGTCTTGGTTTAAAAATCAGAAATGTCTAACCCTGAGTTGTGGTTACACTGCTCTACAGCCAAAATGCTTCTGAAATAAATGTAGTCAAACTTTACTAATTCTGGGTCACTGAGAACGAAAATGATGCTTAAAATTGTTGATTGGCTCTAGTTTTGAAGATATGCTATTGGGTCAATATATACGACCCTTGACTTGGGAATGGCAGAGGATAAGTGAGTTATAAAGGGAAGGGAATCTCAATTTAAACCAGAAATGACTAAAATACATCTTTGACTGGATCTATGAATAAATCTATGACTGGGTTTGGACAGTATTTTAGGCAAAACAATGAATGATGCAATCTGAAGCTGGTATTGCGTCATACGTGATATGAATTGCATCATGTTATTCCTAGAAATCATGGATGATGCAATCATAACGAAGCTTAAATCACTTTGCTGAACAAATTGTCCTATATCAGCTCTAGAAATCATACAGTGTCGTGCTCTCTTATTTGTCAGTGTTTGATTTTGCAAAGGGACAAATTTCTATTTAGCCAACGTGAACAGAGATGCCTCGTACTTGTGTGAATAGTGCAGATAACTTTTGCTATGTTTGTGGTGAAGTGACTTTTGCATCACAAAAGCGCAGTTTAACCACTATGGTTAAGAAAGCCTATCACCTTTATTTTGGCTGCAAAATTGGAGATCAGGACAAGAGGTGGGCCCCACACATATGCTGCAACACTGGTGCAACAAATCTTCACCAGTGGTTGAACAGGAAAAGGAACTCTATGCCTTTTGCAGTGCCAATGATTTGGACAGAGCCAACAGATCATACCAGCAATTGTTACTTCTTCATGGTGCCTCCAGTTGGGAAAGGTGTGTCAAAGAAGAAAAAGTGGACAGTGCATTATCCAAACATTCCATCAGCTATACGCCCAGTACCCCACGGAGAAGGACTGCCGGTTCCTGATGCGCCAGAATCATTCTCACTTGAGTCAGATGAGGAAGAGGATGAAACTTCTGGTCCTGAACCATCAATGTCACAGGACCCACATTTTCTCCCATCCTCCTCCTCGGAACCACACCTCATAACACAAGGTGAACTGAATGACCTTGTCAGGGATTTGGAACTACCCAAGAGTAAGGCAGAGCTATTGGGCTCCAGACTACAGCAGTGGAATCTCCTGGCAGGTGATGTTAGGGTTTCTATGTTCCGTGACTGTCAAAAGGATCTTGTCCCATTCTTCTTCATGGAAGGTGATCTTGTAGCCTGCAACAACATCGATGGTGTGATGGCAGCCCTCAACATAGTTCACGATCCAGATTAATGGAGACTGTTCATTGATTCATCAAAAACGAGTCTTAAAGCTGTTTTACTGCATAATGGCAATGTTTTGCCATCAATTCCAGCTGGTCATGCAGTCCATATGAAGGAAACCTATGATAACATGAAACAACTTTTGAGGTGAATAAACTATGACCAACATCAGTGGCAGCTTTGTGGCAATTTGAAGGTTGTTGCTCTCTTGCTTGGTCTGCAGACTGGATACACAAAGTAGTGCTGTTTTCTCTGCGAATGGGATAGTTGTCCAAGAGATTCCCACTACATCAAGAAAGATTGGCCACTCCGACAGTCATTGGAGCCTGGGAGGAAAAGTGTTCAGCATCCACCACTTGTTGAATCAAGAAAGATTTTGTTACCACCCTTCCACATCAAGCTGGGTCTGATGAAGAACTTTGTCAAGGCCATTGACAAAACACAAGCAGCTTTCAAGTACCTCAGTGGAAAATTTCCAAGGTTAAGTGAAGCTAAGATAAAGGAAGGTGTCTTTGTTGGTCCTCAGATTCGTGAACTTCTTCGAGATGATGCATTGACCATGCACTGCATGGAAAGCCTTCTAGTTAGTGGCAATAAATTTTCTCGGAAACAAGAAGGCAGACAACTACAGGTTGTTGGTGGAAAACCTCCTCAAGGCATACAAAAGCCTTGGTTGCAACATGTCACTAAAGATACATTTTTTGCACTCTCATCTAGATTTTTTTCCACCCAACTGCGGAGCAGTGAGCGGCGAGCACGGCGAGCGATTTCACCAGGACATTGCAACAATGGAGAAACGCTATCAGGGCAAATGGAGCCCATCAATGCTTGCAGACTATTGCTGGACAGTGACAAGAGATGCTCCATTTAATGAATACAAGAGACAAGCCAAGAAGTGCCGAGTAGACACTGAATAGGACTAAACTATGTACATAATAGTTTTTGCCTTTTGTTTCATAATACATTTTATTTATATAACCCTTTTGCTGATTTTTAAAGTGTTACATAAACAGGACAGGTGAAATATTATCATGTAAAGCAACCATAAACACATGAAAAGACCTAGGTTTACAATTTATTATTAAAACTCTACTATCTACACAATATACATAGACATAAAATGTAAAAACTTAAATATCTTAGAAACAGTAGCCAATCAGTTGTTTTAATTGTCATATTTGAATTCAGCACATCAAAATACATAATAAATAGCACATTTTATCTCTGAAGCAGACGACTTCTCAAAAATTGTAGACCAGTGTTATCAATGATAGCTCTTCCACCTCTACAGACTTAGTGCTGTTGTTCCCTCCTTTCAGTACCTAACCTGTCTGCTTTTGTTTATGGGTATTGCTACAGCAATCGATCTATGGCTGATATGCCAATGCTGGAGCTGACTGCCAGTGGTTAAGTGAGAAGTACGGCCAGTTAACTTGTTCCTTCAAGACACGATGTAACCCCAATATATTGATAATATTAGTCTTTACTGCCACAAATCTTGATTCATTCCTGACCCCAAATGTACTACAAGTTAGTCTTTGAACACTAGAATTAGAGTCCAAGCCATATAAGTCAGTTGTGTATGGCAGCATTCACAGTTCTAGATCCCCTTGACAACTTGAATACTACAGTAGCTTGCCTTTCATATAGATACTTATAGCTTGCATACCACGATGATGTCTATGAAGTCTTCCCTGAAGTTATTTTCTAGGCATTCTCCTTAATAAAAATATTTTTTTTCTACAGTTAGTTTTTTGGACTATTTTCTGCCATATGATATAGCATAAGCTTAGAATAAGAATAAGGTACTGAGACTTAGGGAGATCTGGGCTTTGTTCCTGGTTCTGTCACAGAGTTTCTATGTGACTTTGGGCAAGTCACTTAGGGTATGTCTACATTGCAATTAGACACCCACAGCTGACCCATGCCTACTGACTCGAGCTTGCGGGGCTCTGGCTAAGGGGCTGTTTAATTGCGGTGTAGATGTCGTGCTTGGGCTGCAGCCCAAGCTCTGGGACGCTCCCACTTTGCAGGGTGTTAGAACTTGGGCTCCAGACTGATCCAGAATATCTACATCTCAATTAAACAGCCCCTTAGCCTGGTCCCCGTAAGCCTGAGTCAGCTGGCACAGACTGTGGATTTTTAATTCCAGTGTAGACGTAACCTAATCACTCTGTGCCTCACTTCCTTATCTATTACATGGGCATAGTCATCCTTTTTCAGCTGACTGAGATGGTGCAATGAGAAATCCACTATTGAATATGAAATGTAGATACTAAAATGAGAAGCACTGTAAAAACAATCCTATAAATAAATTAATTACATTAAAAAGTGTTCTTTTTTTGGTTCATTGTTACTTTTAGTCATCAATTTGATAAACAAACTCACTTTCACCCTCTTTACTTGTCAGAATTGTTCTCTTTGATCCTTTTACCAACTTTTCCCCATTTGTAATAGCTTTCTGTAGTTGGGTCATTCTGCCTAGACGATCTCACTGATTTTCAATCCCAAAGCTGCAACTCAAGGTGGTTCTCAACAAGAAGTATGGCATTGCTTCATGAGTTTCTATTAGTGAAATTAGAAAGCACAACCCTACCTCTTTGCATTTTGTTGTATATACATTACCTTATTTTCCTCAAGATCGTTCACGGCTGCTCTAACTGAAAAGACATGAACATACACTTAACAAATACTGAGTAGAGATGGGGAAAAAATGGGAAAAAATTGTGAACATTTTCACTATTTGTCCTTCACACCCCATTTTTGATAGAAATTTTCAAAATTTCAAATATTTCAGTCCTCTCTAGTCCTGAAACTTATGACTAAGGCTGTAATATTTTGATAAGCTTGGATTTTACAGAAAAGGTGAAATTATGCAATGGCTGGGAAAATCTTTGCAAAATGTGAAGTTCAAACTTTTCACCTTTCTTTTTATTTTTTTTAAACTGTGAATGACCAAAGGAAATATTCAGCACTGTGAAAGTGATTGATCAGTGTCTCTCACCATGGTAGGGATGTATGTGAGCCCAGAGGCAAGTGAGGGTGAGCTGGCTTTGGTGTTAGCTAGCCGTACCTTAGGCCCTCTGATAGACCCCAATCCTAATGCTCATTTGAAATCAATGGAAAGATTTCCATTGACTTTGATGAGCTCTGGATTAGGTCCAGGCACAGCTAGCAGATCAGACCTCTGAAAGCAGGAGGAGGAGAAGGGAAAAGGAAACCCAGATGTGGTGAGAGGAACCAACTCTCTCCAAGGACTCTACTGTATTTCAGGGCCAGAGAAAGCCTGTGTTCCCAGTCTTCTAAATTCTTGTATATCTTCTGTCCCTCCTCCCTTTTCTGCTTTCAATGCAGACAAGTGTGATGATCACTACATGAAGGTGTGTGGGTTTATAAAAAACAAAAAAACAAAAAACAGCCAACATGCTGTCAACATGAACAAATGCTGGGAAAAAAGCCTGAAACATGTGCTGCTTAAATGGAGTGCATTGAACATGTGAAGCACACCTATCATTTGGGGGTCATTTGGATGAAATGATCTTGTTGTAGCTCGTAAAAACTAAAGTATTCACAGCTATTTCTGCAAGGTAAACCAGATACTGTTTTTGAAGACTCATTGCAAAACCTCAGCATTGCCTTCCTTGCTAGTAGTTATAAGTTGGAGAGGTTGTTTACTTGCTTTTTTCTACCATACAAAATACTTGGATGATTACATCTTTTTCAAAGAGTAACCCATGTGGTGGTGGTGTAACTTGGTCCTTGTTACTAAACAGCAAATGTAACATTAAGGACGTAGCACAACATGCACCTATATATGTTTGACAAGATTGGAGGGCAGGGGAGCGAGCACAAAGTTATCAACCTCTCCCCATCCTCAGTTAGGTTGTACTCAGAAACTGCATTTCTATATGGAAGATAATAGTCATTTTCATTTGCCACACTCTTTCAAACTGTGTGATTTTTTGACTCTTCAAGGCTTTTGTCTTTCCCTTCCCCAGAGGGATATATGATACCTTAGTTTGATGCTGCAAAAAGGGGAAGTCTAAGCACCTATATATTCAAAGTCTGTGCAGCTGATCAAAAAAAGAAAAAAATTGCATCTCACTTTTAAATGTTTTTTATACTATCCTGTCCCAATCAGATGGTAGCTTTGACATTCATTTGGTGGTTTGGCTTCAAATAGCTGGTGACCAACATCACCTGGCAAGGAAAAATGCATTAGGCTTCAGTTAACCATTACAATGAGAGCTCTAAATTGAACTGCAGATGTATACAACAATTGTATTTTCCCCTCAGTAATATTGTTGGCTTTCAGCATCATGGAGGAATGCTTGATTAAAAGAAAGCCTGCAAGTTAATTCCCAACATGCCCCTTGGCAGCTTTTTCATTTCACTTAGAGGTGGGAGCAGGTGGTGTCATTTAGAATTAAGTACATCATATCTAAATTGGCAGGAAAACAGCATTCAGTGATGAAATGTCTCAGCAATGAATCTCATTAATTGTTCACCAATTTGTGATCATTTTATTTATATGTGCAGGCTGTAATGCAAGTACAATGAGGTATCATGTATTTGAATTGTATTTATTGTTGAATTTAGCTAAAAGCAATAAAAGACCAGAGCCACTGAAGAAAAATAAGTTCTTTAGTAGTGCTTTGAGTATTAATCTATTTCCTACATCTATTTATTAAAATAAGGAAGCAATATATTACATTTCTTAAAGTTGCCACTCAAAGGAGACAGCTTCAGACTGCTGATTCTTTATATTGTTGAATAACCCATTCTGAGCATGCTATATTAGCATCTCTGCAAAATAAAAATGTACATTCCCATTTCTATACTATCTAGCTGTTTTACATGGTATTGCATTATTACAAATTGTTATATTTGCATGCAAAACTCCCTCTGACTTTAGTGGGAGCTATGCATGTTTAAGGGCTGTAGGACTGGATTAATGGTGTTATGTTGTGGAAAATCAAAAAAGTCTTTTTTGTTGTTTTTTGTTTTTCTCCTCTAATGTGATTTTTGCAGACAAATGACAATGGGATTACCCTAAGTATACCTAAAATGGGCTCAGTTATGCCTTATTGCTATAGCCCTGCATTGAGATTCTGCCTTAGGGTCTCTTCACGGCTCACACTCACCTCCCTGCACTCACCAGCTGTGCTGACCAGTGCAGAGGAAAGAAGGGACCATGCCACTGCTGTTTCCTTGTTCTCCTTGAGCACCAGGGGAAGTAGGAGGGGATAGCTGTCAGTAACTTGGGGAATGCATGGACTACTATTGTGCCTGTCTGCTACAAATGGCCCAAGATGGGGAAGGTTTCTAGTATCATCCACCCTTGCCCTATGTCTATTGATTAAAGCAGTTATGGCACTCATTTAAAAAATGAATTGAGCCAAAACTCAACCCTTACATCAAACCTCTCCCTGTTTCTAAAGGGGAGAGGAGAGAATTTAGATTCTTGAATCCGTATCTGCACCTACGATTTGATTCCAGGTTGGTCTGTAATCTGTCGTATTCAGTAGAGCTGTGCTTGAGGTAGGTCTGTAGGATTTCGGACTCATTTAAGACCACCAAAAACTGCACAGGAGTAGTACAAGCGCCACAAAAACAAGCCTTCTTCCATATTTGTTTGTCCCTGAGAACATACTCCTTCCCCATAGCACAGAGATATCCAGTGGCCAAACAACACACCTGCAAGTAAATATTACATCATCATGACAGGAAAAGATGGATTCAGGCGGAGAAGACAGTGAACTGAGCATTAATAATAATAAAGAGGATAAGCTATTAGAGAATAAGCCCAGTTCTACCATATATATTGTATTGGTGACAGCAAGTAAAAGTGAGACTACCACCCAATGAGCCACAGTTAGAACTGTGGTGTTAGAACTAAAGTAACAATTCCCTTTATGAAGTCTCACTGTCTGATTTGGTTT
Source organism: Trachemys scripta elegans (assembly GCF_013100865.1). NCBI lineage: Eukaryota > Metazoa > Chordata > Testudines > Emydidae > Trachemys > Trachemys scripta. The sequence continues at coordinate 50,100,678 of NC_048298.1, forward strand.
ATATCTTATTAACTTAATTAGCCTTGTCTGCTACCCTGGTGTTAGTCTAACAAATGCATCACTAACCACATGCACCTTTAGGCTGTACCATGATAGTATTACAACATCTTTGCCACTCAGACCAGTTCTTTTCCATCTCTGCCCTACTCATCTCATTTAGCTAGAATCTTCCTTGCTCTTTTGATGCCTCAGTCTGATTTCCCTCAAAGCGTAACAATGCTGTTCAGAGCAACTTTCCATGTTTTATTAAAGCAATTCTTTTAAAGAGCACCCTAATACTTATTTTTCTCCAAATACGTTGTAGAGTGAACTTAGTCTGAGAAGTTCAGACACTGAACAGAACAATGATAGCTTGTAGACAATATCTCTTTTATATTTTCTTTTAGGGAATAATTAAGTAAACATCAAAATGCTCAGGAAATATTTGTCTGACTTGTTTATCTCCACATATCTGTTGCCTGAAAATCATCTATTGTGCTTGAATCCTGCTCTTTTACTAGAATCTTGTTTCCACCTGTCTAAATTTCATATTAAAAAGATTCAGTACCAGAAGAAAATAGCTGACCTTTCTAAAGTGGCACTTTAATATATTGGCATGATTTTAATGCTGATACACACGACTGTAATAATTAATGTTATCATAATGACTTTGCTGTTATTATTATGATCCGTTTTTTCCATTATCATCCAATGCCAGAATCTAATTTAGCTTACAAGTTACATACTAGACAATTAATGTTGGACTCAAAGCCAGCCTACTAGCTTCATTATTTCTCATTGTGTTTAGTGTTAAGTACAATGAAGAACCCAACAAAGTTTTTAAAACTTTTATGACAGGTTTCAGAGTAACAGCCGTGTTAGTCTGTATCTGCAAAAAGAAGAACAGGAGTACTTGTGGCACCTTAGAGACTAACAAATTTATTAGAGCATAAGCTTTCGTGGACTACAGCCCACTTCGGATGCTATAGTCCACGAAAGCTTATGCTCTAATAAATTTGTTAGTCTCTAAGGTGCCACAAGTACTCCTGTTCTTCTTTTTG
>NC_048298.1:50101755-50188671 GCF_013100865.1 Trachemys scripta elegans
GCACCCAAAATTCTTAGTCATTTTTGGAAAGGTAGGTTTGAGGTGACTAATATCTGTGCAATTTTGAAAATTGAGGGTTAATGTCTTATTTTGCATGCATGGACTTTTTCTTATTAAAATGTTTTGCATTGTTAGTAGTGTATATTAGCGTAACTATCCTAAGTGAGATATTTGAATAAAAAACGTCATAAAAGTTTTAAAAAGAAGAACAGGAGTACTTGTGGCACCTTAGAGACTAACAAATTTATTAGAGCATAAGCTTTCGTGGACTACAGCCCACTTCGGATGCTGTAGTCCACGAAAGCTTATGCTCTAATAAATTTGTTAGTCTCTAAGGTGCCACAAGTACTCCTGTTCTTCTTTTTAAAACTTTTATGACGTTTTTTATTCAAATATCTCACTTAGGATAGTTACGCTAATATACACTACTAACAATGCAAAACATTTTAATAAGAAAAAGTCCATGCATGCAAAATAAGACATTAACCCTCAATTTTCAAAATTGCACAGATATTAGTCACCTCAAACCTACCTTTCCAAAAATGACTAAGAATTTTGGGTGCGTCAGTTATTGTGCACCCAAGGTGAGACACCTTAAAGGGCTTGATTTTTCAGAAGTTGGGTGCTCAGCACTTTTCAGATTCAACCCCTTTAAGGTGTCTCAAATTGGGCACCCCAACACTGAGGCACCTAAAATCACTAGTCACATGTGAAATGGAGGCCACAACTTCCCACTCACTTTTTGTGGGGTTTGAGGCGAAATCCTTTAAATGGGGATTGGCTAATTTATTTGTAAACAGAGAATTGGTAAAATGTGTCTGTTTCAAAGTCAGCCAACATAACATAATACAGGACTGGAAGGGACTTCCTGGGTCTTGAAGTCCAGTTCCCTGCTGTCACCGGCAAACCCACCATATAATTTCATTAATAAATTTATCAATCTCCATCTTAAAAGTAGTTAGGTTTCCTGCTACCACTACTATTGGGAGGCTGTTCCAGAACCTCACTCCTCTGATGGTTAGAAACCTTCTAATTTCCAGCCAACATTTAGTCATGGTCAGTTTATACCCATTTGTTCTTATGCCAACATTGTCCTTTGGTTTAATTAGCTCTTCTCCCTTCCTGGTGCTCCCCCCCCATTGTTCTCCTTTCCCCCGACCTTCCTCATAGCCCTTCTGTGTACCTGTTCCAGTTTGATTTCATCTTTCTTGAATATGCGTGACCAGAGTTGTACACAGTATTCCAGGTGAGATCATAGAATCATAGAAAATTAGGGTTGGAAGAGACCTCAGGAGGTCATCTAGTCCAACCCTCTGCTCAAAGCATGACCAATCCCAACTAAATCATCCCAGCCAGGGCTTTGTCAAGACTGGCCTTAAAAACCTCTAAGGATGGCAATTCCACCACCTCCCTAGGTAACCCATTCCAGTGCTTCACCACCCTCCTAGTGAAATCGTTTTTCCTAATATCCAACTTAGACCTCCCCCACTGCAACTTGAGCCCATTACTCCTTGTTCTGTCATCTGCCACCACTGAGAACAGCAGAGCTCCATCCTCTTTGGAACCCCCTTCAGGTAGTTGAAGACTGCTATCAGATCTTATCAGTACCTTGTACAATGGTATTAATACATCTCTATTTCTACTGGAATTACCTTGCCTGATCTGCCCTTGGAACACTGTTTCAGATTCAAACTGATCACTCTGCCAGTTTCCCTCTTACTTGCAACTGCTTTTACTACACTAAAGATTTCTTCTCTGTCCTCCGTGTTTACACCTTTTACGTACAAGGGAAGCCAAGATGGCCAGTGTTGACTGGCATCCCATCCATTAATGTAAACATAGAGTTATATTAGTCCTGGAGTTCTACAACCATTACTCAAAGCTAGTCCCTTGGCCTTCACTTTGAGCTGGGTCACTCCTCTGATCCTCCTTTCCAGCCAGCTCAGCTCTTCTCAGCTGAGTCTGGACTAGGCCTCTCTTCTCTTCGCAGCTGGCTTACTCAGTCTTTTAGCTGCATTCAGTGACCAGCTCTCACTTCCCCCCTACATCCTCAGTCTGCTCCGCTGATTTGGAGGCAAGGGAAGAGAAAATCTTTTGCTTTGAAGGGGGAGGTGTCAGGATATTGGCACTACAATATTGGCATCACATTGAGATGGTGGTGGGGCAAGAATGAATTACTACCCTCTCTTAATTTGGGGGGTGAAAATCCAGCCCTTTCCGCGATGGGAGCAGTAAATGCCCCCACTTCACCTTGGAAGACAGAAGATATCTTGACCCTCATGCCTTGGTGTACTGAGTACACACACCTACTCACTCTCTTCATCCTTCCTGCAGACCAGGCTTCCCCTCCAGTCTTTGATCTTGTCCATGATTTCCAGCTCCTCATTGCTCTACCCTCCAGCAAAGACAATTTTCCTAAACTTCATATTAGTCCAAGATCTATTGACACAGTGCAGCCAAGAGGATATGAGCACCATCATTGCCAGGAGGTGTTGGATGGATTGGCCATGTGCTTCGTATTGAAACTGATTCCATCACCAGAGTAGCAATAAGATGGACACCTGAAGGCAAGTGAAAATGAGGCTGCTCAAAAACAACATAGTGAAGAGCTGTGGAAGCCGAGCTGAAAAACCTGAGGCACAGCTGGGGAACCATTGAAAGACTTGCCAAAAACACAGACAGGAGTGGAGGAGCTTCCTTGCTGCCCTAAACGCCAGAGGCGTAATGGGAACATGATGACGATCAATAAAAAGGGGAATTAGGACAACCCAGGGAATTATAGACCGTCAGCTTAACTTTGGTACCGAGAAAGATAATGGAGCAAGTAATCAAACAATCAATTTGTAAGCACCTAGAAGATAAAATCCTGTCAAACCAACCAAGTATTCTTTTTTGACAGGGTAACAAGCCTTGTGGATAGGTAGAAGCAGTAGATGTGATATATCTTGACTTAGTATGGCTTCTGATACTCTCTTTCATGACCCTTTCATAAGCAAACTAGGAAATATAGCCTAGACAAACCTCCTATAAGGTGGTGAACAACCGGTTGGAAGACAATAGAGTTCACAGTCAAGCTAGAAGGGCATATCCAGTAGGGTCTTGCAGGGATCTGTCCTGGGTCCAATTCTGTTCAATATCTTCATAAATGATTTGGATAATGGCATAGAGAGCGCACACAGAATTTGTGGATGATACCAAGCTGGGAGGAGTTGAGGCATTTTGGCGGGCAGGATTAGAATTCAAAATTATTTGACAAACTGGAGAAAAGGTCTGAAATAAATAGGATGAAATTCAAGAAGGACAAATGCAAAGTATAACACTTAGAAAGAAATAATCAATGGCACAAATACAAAATAGGAAAAGACTGCCTAGGAAGATGTACTGGAGAAAACAATCTGGGGGCTCGAGTGGATCACAAACTAAATATGAATCAACAATGTAATACTGTTGCAAAAAATGCAAACAGCATTCTGGAATATATTAGCAGGAGTCTTATGAGCAAGACACAAGAAGTAATTCTTCCACTCTATTCAGTACAAAGGTCTCAGCTGGAGTATTGGGTCCAGTCCTGGGCACCACACTTTGGGAAAGATGTGGACAAGCTGGAGAAAGTCCAGAGGAGAGCAACAGAAATGATTAAAAGTCTAGAAAATAAGACTTAGGAGAAAAGATTGAAAAAATTGTGTTTGTTTAGACTGGAGAAGAGAAGACTATGGGGGGGATATGATAACAGGCTTTAAGTACTTAAAAAGTTGTTATAAAGAGCAGTGTGATAAATTGTTGTTCTTATCCACTGAAGATAGGACAAGAAGTAATGGGCTTAAATTGCAGTAAGAGAGATTTAGGTTAGGCACTAGGAAAAAACTGCCTAACTGTAAAGTAGTTAAGCACTAGAACAAATTACCTAAGGGGGTTTGTGGAATCTGTCATTGGAGATTTTATGGACAGGTTAAACAAACATCTGCCAAGCATGGTCAAAATAATACGTAGTCCTGCCTCTGGGCAAGGGCCTAGACTAGATGATCTCTCAAGATCCCTTCCAGTCCTATTTTTCTCTGATTTTATTATTGTGTTTTTGTTGTGCTTCCCAAAACTCCATAAGTCATTCTGTCTGCTTCCAGCCCAGTGCCTTCCAGAGCTTCCTCTAGGGTGGTGCATCTCCACACTACTCCCCAGTGTGGAGATGTGTGTGTCACAATTACCATGCCAAATAATAATATTCAGGGTTGACACTCTTCAGCCTAACCCCCAGGATTCAGCCCATCTCTGAATCCTCTTGCCCTTTCTCTACAAGGGGAAATGAGTGTACACATGCAGGGGTGTGAAGACTTAAGATCTCCCTTTCTTCCTCCAGGTTAATATGGTCCACCAGTCAATTCCCAGGTCTCATGTTTACCTTTGAGACATGGCTCCTTTGAGCCTTTCCCCTGCATTGGACACTGGGAGCAAGTCATAATGAAATGACAAACTCACGCACAGCTTTTAAATTCCTGTCTTTACTCCTTATTAACCAGAAAATGGGCCTCCAGGATGCTTCAAGGAAAATTAAAACCCACTGGACACCTTGTCAGTCTTGGAAAAATTACATGTGGATTGAAAAACTATTGATTGATCAGAGCTACAGGCTCTGGGCAGTGCAGTTCAGATTATACTGCTATCATAAGGCCGGGCTGCTACTGCAGCAGAATGGATGCTGCATGGCCTGAGGGTTTCACATCCAGGAAGGGGAGGAGCATGAGAGACAATCAACTCTTTCCCCCATCTGCCACAGCCTAGCCAATGGCAGCAGCTAGAGACAGAGAATTCTCTCCTTCTGCACAGCCCTCCTCCCTGTCCAGGGATGATCTCCTCATGTATTTTGGACAGAAGCTTGTTCCTCCCTTCTCCACTCCTCGCAGGACTCTAGCAGTTGTTTTCTCCTGCTAGAGCAGTCAAACATATCCTCTGCCCCAAGATGGGTGTAGAGGAATTTTGGGTTGCAATTGAGTAAGCTTCATAGTATTGCAAACCCCAACGTTTCAAAAATCAAGAGTCAGACTCCCAAAATCATGAGATTTTTAAACAAAACATTGGTTTGTCTTTGGGTTTATTAAATTCCTCCTCTCCCCCCCCCATGTGTGTGACAATTAGTGCTGCCCAATCTCCCAAATGCATAGAGTAAGGTGATTCTGGCCCCTACTGCAGGCCCCCTACATCGGCCCATCCCCTTGACCCACAAATCAATCTTTCACCCCAGTCCCCACATCAGTTCTGTCCACCCATCCTCACCTGTACTCCTCCTGCATCTCCTGGGGAACTTCATCCCCCTCTCCTAGACCTGGGGGGCTGCAAGGGGTCCCCTTCCCACCCTAGGCAGGGGAGGGGACAACTCCAATCATTCTTCATCCAATCCTCCTACCTCTTGCATGGCTGGGTGTAGCAGGGGGGCAGTGAGAAGCAGCAGAGAACAGCTGTCCAGTTGCTCACAGGAGGGAAGTGGGGAAGAAGCAGAGGGCAGCTCTGAGGTGCTGGGCTGTTTCTGCTCGCTGCTCCCCTGCTGAAAGAATGGTGTTAGCTCCTGAAGTGAAGGAGAAGAGAGAGTTGCCTGCCTCCTGCAGTAACCCTGATGGGCTGCTCTTTACCAGGTGGCAGGAAATTGGGTGGGCTTTTTCTCCCAGGAGAGTTGAAATGCCCATGAGGGCAGGCCGGACAGGCTCCCAACCCCAGGGACTTGTGAAAAAATCATGGGAGTTGGCAATACTGGCTTTATTGTATTTTCTGCAGCAAACTTCTTTTGTTCTATAATGCAGAAAGATTACACCGGTAGTGTTTCCACTATCTAGGAATACTAATATCTTGTAATTAATGCTGGCACTTTGCAGTTCATTGCTAATTTAGGTTGTAGAGTTTAGTTTCTACTTACCTATATGTAAGCATCTGCCTGTTTTTTATAGTTTGAGAATACTAATTCCCTCCTAGTAAATTTCTTTTCAAAGTGATCATGGAAAATATCTAGAGAGCAGCCACTGGTGCCAATTTCCCTCCTTACTGATTCATTTCAGTCACCACAGTGGAACTCATTTGATAGTAGGACGAAGGTATAATTTGACACTTCTCGTAAATAGGAATGGTATAGGAGTCTGATCCAAAGCCCATTGAAGTCAATGAAAAAATTCCCACTGACTTCAGTGAACTTTGGAGCAGACCTCAATGAGATATATCTTACTGCCACATCTCACTATATGGCCACTCATTTTTAAACCCAAATTTACCTGTGTCTCAACACAAACCTGCTCTTTATTTTTTATTTTTTGGTTAATTAATGACATAAAAATACCAAATCTTGAAAAAGAGATTCAGACAGAACTTACAAATAAATCCCATGTCATTTAAAGCTTCCTCTTCTATTGTTTGGTGTTTTGTCCTTCACCACATATCTTCAATCTCAATGCCACACAATGGGTTCTCAGCAAGTTAACGGCTATTGCTGATGTAACTCTCCTGCCAGTGATGGTGGCAGCAATTAATGGCCAGGTCCTTACCAGCAATTTTTTTTCTAGCATTTTTTCTGAAATTTTAATAACTCTGGCTTGAACCCCCATCCAGTAACCTTGGAATCTACCTATCACACTCAGAGCCATAGATTGGCAAGCACAGTGACTAGAGGGTTTTAAACAGAAGAGGGAAGGGAAATGACTGGATAAACTTGTTTAAACATTACAACTTAACAGTTTCTACCACTATTAATCCAAGTGAATGAGTCACAGTCCCAACCTATGTCCATCCTCATAATGAGCCATGAGTGGCTGATGCAGCATTGTCACCTCCACAGCTCCCCACTTGCAGTTAGTTGGTGAGGACAAATCTGGGTCCCAACTGCCGAAGCAGCTCTGGGCTCTATTACCTGACCCACAGTAGTGACATTCAGCTGTGATGCTGGGTCAGGCCCAAATACAAAACGTAGTCAAATTACACTCTAATGTCCCCAAACTATTCACAGTTCATATGTAAATAAGCTACTGCCTCACTCAGTTGACTCCCCTTGCTCTCCAGCCAGCAGAAAGCTCACTCCGTCACCTCTCATAGGCTTCAGGCCACAGGCCTTACACTGACATGACAATTTACTCACTTCTACTTAGCATCCTAGCCAAGCTGAAATGATGTTGCTTTGAAAGGGGACTCTTTCATGTAGTTGAAATAATCAGTCACTTGTGTTTACAGAGGATGCCTTTCATTCTGAAGATCGCAAAGTGCTTCACAGGCCCTGGACTTCATCCTCCTCCATTGGTGCAAGGGGTGTAATCTGCACCTTTTACACTGCAGGGGCAGCTGTGCTTCAGGGAGAGGCACCCCGGTGTGTTGTGGTGGCCCATCAAAGAAAGACAGTTTTAGGGCTCCATAGGAGACTTATTGGCAAAGATTCCTTGGGAGGTGCCCTTGTTATAAACTCTCCCTGGCCAGGACCTCTTATTTTGGGGAGATTACACTGCCTAGCTCCAGGCCTTCCAACAGAGAAGTGATGGCAGATGCCTTGATCTGTTGCAGTGCCCCCTAGCAATGGCATTGTAGGACTGATGCATTCTCACTCTTGTGCCTTCCCCCATATCCAACTATTGGTTGCACTTCTGTTTCCATCATCAAGTGCCTGTATTGCAGATTCTGCTGGCAGAAACGGAAGAGTGAATTGAACCCTGAATATGCAGAAATCACTCACTTACCAGTAAAATGCACCTGTCTCTAGGGTGGGATGTGGTAGCCATTCTACATCATCTATACCATAAAATAATTTCATTTTTTTAAGGAGAGGAAGCATTAACTTTTCCAACTGAAACAATAAACTTTCTTAGTTGTTATACTGTAGTTTAAAGATGCTGTCTCTAACTCTATCCACAATCAGGCCACAGTGACTGCAAATGATAATTAAACCTTTTAAAAAGGGAGCATAAGTCTTAGAAATAAATATATGAAACTGCAGTACTTTACATCTGCCATTGTGATGTTATTCTAAAGTATCTCTCAAAGTGACTGTGTTAGAAAACATTTCATATTATAGACAGAACAAATTTCCTGTAACTTAAAATGTAATGAATAATTCTTTTCAGCTGAGGCTGATTTGGCTGGCTTGATATGAACAATTTTGATGATAGTTTAATTTTGGAGATGTCAGTATAAGCAAAGTTTCCTCTTTCTTGATGGAAACAACACAATTTATGCCCCTCCCCCCCCCTCCCCCGTTTATTATACACTTGATGAGATTGCTGTGGGTTTTAACAGCCTAATGTGAGATACCAGGGCAGTAAACTTTTAAAGCATACATTTTAGATTTAGGGCTAGATTGTGCCTTTCTGAACATCCCTGGATGAGGGCAGGTGTGTAAACTTCACCACCCCAGGATTACTCTAGAAGGCATTGTGTCTAGGACACCCCTCTGAAGCACAGTTCCCCTTCCTTTTTCCCTCTTTTTCCAGGATGGAATAGTAATTTGCCGCTATGCCAGCCCCAAATTATCAGGTCTACACCAGCAGCAAATTATGACACTGCATTCACTAGCTGACCTGCACTGGCCAGCATTTTAGGGGGAGGAAGAAGTTACTCACTTTGTGCAGTAATGATGGTTCTTTGAGATGCGTGTCCCTGTGGGTGCTCCACAACCCACCTTCCTCCCCTCTACTTCAGAGTTCTTGTCAATGACTCTGCGGTAGAAAAGGAACTGAGGGGGGCTAGCCAGTGCACAATGGTGGGGAACAAGGAGAGACAATGCATGTGTGGGCCTAACAGATACTGCTACCAAAGTTCTCCGATAGCAGCACAGGGACCCAAGCATACTTACAGTGGAGCACCCAGGGGGAGACACATCTTGAATAACCATCGTTACTGCTCCAGGTGAGTAACTTCTTCATCTTCTGCCTTTGACTGTGCCAAGTGCTTATTTTAAACTCAGGCTATTAAGAAAAAAATAATGGTATATATAGCCTAAGTGGTATTTGAACCCAGATTTCAAAAGATAAGAAATCAGTTACATAATCTACTCTGCCAGTGGAATTTTTCAGTTTTGGATTGGAAAGACAAAATATTTCACAATAGAAATATAATTTTTACAAAGAATTGTCTTGAGAACTGTCACATTACTGATGACTACCCCAAACCACTAGTAGCAGCTACATTTATTTTGCTTTTCATGTCATGTTTCAAAGGTGGAATGCAGGAAAAGGATATTCAGAATTCTGCAGTCAGACTAGGCAAAGACTTAATAAGCTTTTATATTATTTGAAAAACCTAATAATGTACATATTTTACATTTACAATTTAATAATATTTAAACATTGAAGGAATATATATTGATAGATATGTGCTGAGAATTTTTACCCACAGTAATACTCCAAATGAATATAGATGTTCTATGCTATTTAAACAGATGATGTGCTATTCTTTCTTCATCTGTCAAGTTAATAAATTTATTCCTTGGATGCTTTAGGAATATAATAGGGAATAAATTTCTCTTGAAAAATCAAAGTCTTTTCAGGTGGTTTCTTATTAATGCCACACACACACACAGAGTATATGTAAATAAAAATGTTTTTTGTGGTCCACGAGGAGATCATGCAAAGCTGAGAACAATAGAGAATTGCATTCAGATACTGCAGCACGAACAACATTATTGGCACAGATGGCACTATGTGTAAGATCGACAATTATAAACAGGGATGGTTATACAAGTTTGGTGAAAATAAGAGTTGGCTGAATCTTTAGTGCAACTCTTAAATCCAAATCATGGTTTTACATTGGGTTTGATAAAGTCTACAGGTTAGATATTGGAGAGTTTCCAAATTCACAATTGTCAATTCACAAAATTTTGCACAAAAAGTTTGTGATTTTGTTGCATATCCTTCAGCCTCTGAATTTTACTTTATGTGCAATTTTATGGAGATGATTATTTTTCCTTTTAAAGTACCGGTATTCGTTTTCACACTCAGTGGAAAATGGACTTGGTTTTGCTCAAAAAAGTAATATCATGAGTAATAGGCCTGTCAGCCTGATTTTGATCCTGGGAAAAATAGTGGAATGACTGATATGAGACATGATTAATCAAAAATTAAAACAGATTAATATAATTAATGCCAATCAAAATGGATTTATGGAAAATAGATCTTGTCAAACCAGTTTTGTTTTGATGAGTTTACAAGTTTGGTTGATAAAGGTAATAGTACTGATGTAACATATTTAGACTACAGTAAGGTGTTTGACTCAGTATCACACAATATGGTGATTAAGAAACTCAAAAAATACAAAATGAACATGGCCATATTAAATTGATTAAAAACTGGCTAACTGATAGACCTCAAAATGTAATTGTAAATGGGGAATTGTCATTGAGAAGGAGTGCATCTAATGGGGTCTCTCAGAATTTGACTTTTGGCACTATGCCATTTAATATTTTTATCAATGACTTGGAAGAAAATATAAAATTATTTCTGATAGTTTGCAGATGACACAAAGATTGGTGGAGTGGTAAATAGTGAAATGGGCTGGTCACTGATACTGAGCCATCTGCCTCACTTGTTCAGGTGGGTGCAGTCAAACAATTTGCATTTAATTATGGACAAAGTTAAAGTCATATATCTGGGAACAAAAAGTATAGGTTGTACTAACAGGATGGGGGAATGCTATCTTGGGAATCACTGAATCTTAAAAAAGACTTAAGGGTCATGGTTCATAAGCTCATAGTGTGATGCTGTGGCTAAAAGTACTAACGCAATCCTTGAATGTGTAAACAGGGGAATTTCGAGTAGGAGAAGGGCGGTTATATTACCTCTGTACTTAGCACTGGTGTGACTGCTTTTGCACTACTATGTCCAGTTCCGGTGTCCACACATCAAGAAGAATATTGAAAAATTGGAAAGGATTAGAAGAGCCACAAGAATGGTTAAAGAATTGGAAAACGTGCCTTATAGCAAGAGAACCAAGCAGCTCAATCATTTTAATTTATCAAAGAGAAGGTTTGATTCAGCACTCTGGTTGCTGTCAATCCAATTAGTTTCCCCAGAGAAAGGCCTGATTGAGGAAAGCTGGGGCTAATTACTAGATCAGTCTGAGCTGGCAGAGCTAATGAGCTAGTTAATCTATTAACTGAAATAGCAAAAGGGGGAATGAGAGAGAGAAAGAGGGAGAGGCGAGCAGGACCAGTGTAAAGGAAGATCTCTGTGTGGAGAGAGCTCTTCCCTCTTTTCTCTCTGGCAAAAGAGGATGATGGTTGTGTGTCACTGTAAAGAGGATTGCTGCTTGAGACTGTAAAGTGGGGGCAGTGGTTGAGATAATAAAAATAATATGTTGGTGTTTACAAACTGGAGGTGTTAAAGCCATTTGTGCAAGAAGACAGGAGTGGAGGGCTGTGCCCTCTCATAAGGGGGTGGGGGGTTGGTTTGTCTGGAATCTTTCCTTTATCCAGGCTGATGGAGGACCTGATAGGGAAGTCGGTGCAAAGGTTTGGCAGGCTAGGCAATGGAGGAGACATCGCAATGGCTTGAAGAACAGCAGGAGATGCAGAAGACCCTGCAGGTCTTCCAGCAGACCAACTCATAGAATCAGAATATCAGGGTTGGGAGGGACCTCAGGAGGTCATCTAGTCCAACCCCCTACTCAAAGCAGGACCAATCCCCAACTAAATCATCCCAGCCAGGGCTTTGTCAAGCCAGGCCTTAAAAACCCTGGAGAGATAGTCCTTGCTTGCCTGGCAGGCTGAGCAACAGAAAAACCTAAAACACTGTATTTGAGAGCAAGCTCCTGTGCAGTGTCGGCTAATCCAAGGTATGGTAATGGCAGGCAGGCACAGATGATGGGCCTTTGTAAGATGGGATCTTTGGATGACTCTGACATATTCTTGGTCACTTTTGAAAGAGTAGCTATGGGTGCAGGTTGGGACAAGGGAACTTGGGCCCTACGGTTAGCCCGCTGTTTGGCAGGGGAAGCTCAGAGAGGTGCAGGACTATGGCATGGCTGAAATAGTCATCCTAGATTGCGTACCTGGGATGTGAATTGCTGGTGGCTGAGATGAGACAAACAACATGTTGGGGTTTACAAACCAGAGATGTTAGAACCATTTGTGTGAGAAGACAGGAGCAGAGGGCCACACCTTGTCACAAATACTTACATAGGGAACATAGATTTGATAACAGAGGGCTCTTCAGTCTAGCAAACAAAGGCATAACAAGATTGAATCAGTGTACATGGTAGCTAGACAAATGCAGATGAAATAAGCACAATTTTTTTGTGATGATAATTCGCCACTAGAACAATTTACCCAGGATTATGGTGGATTATCACTAGAAATTTTTAAATCAGGATTGGCTATGCTATATTTCAAACGTAGATATTGGAATTGAAGCAGAAATAAATTCACAGAAGCCCTATGGCCTGCGTTATGCCAGAGATCAAATTAAATTATCATTTCTGGTTTTAAAGTCTATGAAACTGAATATTTTGGTTTCACATAGTGTTTTCATCCATGGATCTCAAGTGCTTTGCAAAGGAAATGAATGTTGTTATCCCTATGCTTCAAATGGGGAAACTATAGTACAAGGGTAGGCAACCTATGGCATGTGTGCCAAAGGCAGCACACGAGCTGATTTTCAGTGTCACTCACACTGCCCGGGTCCTGGCCACCAGTCCGGGGGGCTCTGCATTTTAATTTAATTTTAAATGAAGTTTCTTAAACATTTTAAAAATCTTATTTACTTTACATACAACAATAGTTTAGTTCTATATTATAGACTTATAGAAAGAGATCTTCTAAAAACTTTAACATGTATTACTGGCACGCGAAACCTTAAATTAGAGTGAATAAATGAAGACTCGGCACACCACTTCTGAAAGGTTGCCGACCCCTGCTATAGGATATAGAGGTAAAGTGACTTGCCCAAACTCATGTAGCAGGTCAGAGACACAGTTGGGGCTGGAACCCCGATCTCCTAAAACTAGTCCAGTGTCCTATCCCCTGGATCATGCTGCAAAAATAACAAGAGCAAACTGAGATTGTCACATTTGGGGTCCAAAAAAGATAAATCAGAAAAACTTTAAATGCTGAATAGTTTTGTATTTTATTAATAATATTTCACATGCTTCCTGAAAGTACCCTCCGGCTAACTCAGTAGGCCTCATTCTTTGGTGCTCAATGTAATGCTTTAAATTGCTTATACATACCCAAAGGGATAATAAAACAAATACTGATTACCTTCAAGTAAAAATCAAAAGTATCTGAAACTAGGGGAAAAAAGCACATCTTATTTCCCAGATTCAAAACAAGGATAAATCCGTTTTAAATAGCTGAGCACAAGAGTATCAAATGTAATCTCATTTCGGACATGCATTGGAGGAGGTGGAGAAAGAGAGAGAGTGAGCTTTCTAATGTAAATGTCAGTATAGATTTTTAAGTATCTTGGTTTCCATTATATTATATAGTGATTATAGTCCAAATAAAGGTAGCAAAAATGTATAGTTACACTACTGTCAAAACAATTTGAAGGGTATAGCTAATGTCATGCAAGATGTGTCAGTTCAGCAGCAACATTACTCATACTCTAAAGTATTGTATCTCTCTAAGCCAGTGGTTTTCAACATTTTTTCATTTGTGGGCCCTTCAGACAGTCACAAATAGCATAGAATAACTGAATTCCAAGGAAGTTACCAATGTAAACAAAAACGAAAAAGTTTACATATCCATTGAGATTAAAAACATTGACAAAGTTCAATAACATAGTTATATAAGTGCATCCTATTGAGTTTGTTCCAATACCAGGAGCAGTATAAGTAACTGCATGCACCCTAATTTCTCTTGAAACATTTGGTGGCATAAGTGGTGAGTTGTGAGCATAAGTGAAAATAGCAGGTTTACAATAAGGGAGAAGATATTTTGGAATAGTTCTAGATAACAGTTCAGTGCTACCGCATCGGATCCTCATTGTACTGGAACTCCCTATCACCCTAAATGGGGCCTCTGTTTTAGATACTGGGGTTTCAGAAAGTGATTCCTAGATACTGGCAAACGTGCAAAGGTGGCCAGCAAAACTGGTGAGAAGCTTAGTGGGGGCAGGACAGAGGGTGGCAGTGGAGAGCTGTACATATTGAAGACACTGTACCCTTATAGGCTTCAGTGTGTAAAACTTTGTCTAATGAATGTGGGGCAAAAAGATTCAACTGGCTGATTTCCCCACCCTGCCTTCTCCCTTCCTGACTTCCCTCTAGCTTTTTCCTTTCCTTAATTGACTGGTGATGGCCAAGGTGTCCCAGCTCCCTAGGTAATCACACATGTATTATCTACTGAAGACCTTGAAGTCTGCAAATCTGTGATGCCCAGTTCTGCAAAGTCTTAGTGAGCCAAACAACGTAGGTATCCTGTGATAGAAAGATCCACTGGAAGAATACCTAGTATGGTTGACAATCCAGAAGGATCCCAGTTTTGATTTATGAAGATATTAATCACTTAATAAGCACCCATTCCTTGCTTTGGGCACCTTTTACAGCAGTTACAATTTATGTTCTTTTACTAATATAAAAACTGACAAACAATCTGTTAATTATATCATAAATTCATAACCTCCAACAACACACATGATAACTTCTCATCCTCTCAGTCAACCGCCCACTCAAATGCCTCCTAGAAAACATGGTTGAAGTAGCATATCCGAAAGGTTAATCAATCTGGACTAGAGCAAACAGATTGCATAGTCAAAGAACTTTCATGAAGAACAAACTGTCAGGAGCTCCTTCCCACATATAGCAAGGGCATTCTAGCCTGAATGCCACTGTTGATTTCAAATAGGATGACTTCATCTCTCCTACCGATGGACATACAGCCATTCTGCACCAGGAAAACTGGAAAACTGTTTTGTTTGTTTGAGGGGATGCAGAGAATAATTTTCCACCTGAAACTATAGAAGGAAATTATAGATTAAGTAAAGATGAGTCTTTACAAGTTATAGTCTGCTCAGGACAGTAAAATTCATAGTCAAAGCCTTGCAAAAAATGCAATGCGATCTTTTAGTCAGGACTATGGCTTTACAATTTAGCCAAAAGAAGCAATTCCTCTTATACAGTGCACCGTAACATTATTATGTGGGATTATTCCAGATTGCCACTCCCTGAATCCTCATCACTACTTCTTTCTGCACCTGAGTTTCCTTGTAGATCTCCATTAATTTAGTTGCTAGGTCAAATCTCTTTAACTAATGATGAAATTACAGCCCAAGGTGTCTGAACACTGGGTTAGAACAAATGACTACTGAGGCTTTTTAACCATATAAGGACACCACTAGCCAAATACACTCTGAACTAACAAACACACATACAGTTAGCAAGTTTCACAAGTACATTTTGTGAGACATAGTTTATTAGACAGTAAAAAAATTTACTGAAAAAGAAAGGTTTTAAGATTAATTCAGCACTTATGAAAATCAGGGCACCTTTTATATACGTAACTAAATATGGAATTAGATGTCTCAAGTTATGCACCCAAGTTAGAGAATTTTGGCCTTTTGATTTTACAAAAAATAATAATAATAATAATAATTTCCAACTCAGTTTTACAGACTCAGAAGGTTCAGATAGTTTGGATAAAAACTGGAATTTCTGGATTATCTAAACTTAAATGGGAAATCTTTGGTGATTTACCAATAGCATTAGTTCTTCATAGAATTAGCAATCCTATATATTACAAAATAAAACTTTAGACAGGTCTGTGTATTGAGAAGTATTCTCTGTTTCACATGCCATTTTTGCATGTAAATTTGGTAATGCATGTGATGTAGTGCAACACTGTAACATTTTAGTACACAAATAGTTTTTTAAAAATTATTACCGTAATTCATCTGTGCAAGTCATTGAACAGAAATATTTCAGCACTAGTGCCGTCTAATTACAAACAAAGGCTAATTATTCTTAACCACATTAACATTAGTATATGTGTAAACATATACACATATATGAGAATGAGTGCCAGCATACTGAGGGGCACATTGCATATGGAGGAATGTCTATGTATAAAATAAATGAAGCCTCAGGTATTGGGTGGAATTTTCAAAAGTGCCCACATGACTTAGGAACACAATTCTGACTGAAAGTCAAGCTATAGTCTGTATGTGTATATTATTATAAAGATATTTGAATTGTTTAAAGTATACATAGGAGTTGTTGAAGGAAATGAGCAATATGTCCTGATTTGCCACCTTGGGCATGACTGCCAAGCAGATTGTTTAATGTTTTTGCTTGATAATAAGGATATATAACAAAGAGCACTAAATAAAAGTATTAGATACAGATTTTTATTCCACCAGAGCAAATCTGAGAGATATGCAAACAGTACAGTTACACATCAGCCTACTAGTCAGGGTTCTTACATCTTCCTCTGAAGCATTTGGTGCTGGCCACTGTCACAAACAGGACTCTGAACTATATGGACCTTGGATGTGAACCAATACACAATTCCTGTGTTCTTATGTACAGTTGCAAGTTTCATTTTGTTTCTTGCCCAAGGTGCCTTTGGGTGGCCTCAGAATGCTGAGGCTGGGTATAGCGAGGAGGTGTTGCCTCCCTCAGAGGCAGACACAGAGGGACGTCCAAGCATGCAACCTGGTGGGTGGAACAAAGTAGCCCTTGCCCTCCCAACCCCACTGGAAGCAGAGAGGCAGGACAGGAAGGTGAAGTATACAACCCAGACCGTGCAGCTCAATTGGGAGGGAGCTGCTGAAGGAGACAGATGCATTCCACTGGCTGCTCGAGTCTGAAGCCCCAGCTGTTCTGAGGACACACCCGAGTGGTGGGAGCTGCTGGTTGACCACAATGCCGAAAAGCTGCTGGAGCTGCCACTGACCATCTACTCTGGGGAGACACCGGACACCCACCACACCAAGGTACCCGACAGGGGGAGAGAAGGAAGTAGCCCAGGGGAGCCAGATGACTGTGTGGCTGTAGTCCTGTCCAAAACACAGTCAGTGTGTTGCGGCTGGATTCCCCGCTGACATAGTGGCAGATCACTCTGCCACTGTTAGGGCTTGGGGCTGGGATGTTGTGGAGTTGGGTGGGCCCGTATCCCCCTACACCCGCCACCCCATCCCTGGAGTGGCAGCACTCCCCCTCCTCCAAGAGGTCTGCGTTTGTCTGTCACTCACCAGAGCCATGACAACAGACTGCTTTGGTGCTCACCCTTGCCTGAACCCCTGGACTGCTTTGGTGCTTACCCCTGCCTGGGCTTATAGACTGTTACAGCTCTGCCATGGTCGCAGGCCAGAGCCCTAACTCTTTGCTGCCCCACCCTGCTTAAGGGCTAGGTTTATAGCCTACCACTAAACCCTCTTTTTCTTTTGAGGCTATCCCTGCCATTCAGACTGTAAGGAGGCATGACCTTCCTCAGAGGCCAATGCAAAGGGACAGCCATACCCGCTTACAGTGGGACAGAGGCAATAGGACTAGCTTTTATTTTTTAAGTTGAAAAAGATAAAAGGAACTTTGTATTGCTAGAGTTAGTTTGAAGTGATGCCCCTATCCCCACTTAAGGTATCTGCACCTTTAAAAATAAGTACATCTAGCAAAGAGTCCCACTTCCCTGAAAGTAAGAAGTCCATCATTTATCAAAACATTTTCTCTACAATATGTTTCCCTCTTCAGTTTTCTGTGGCATTCCAGATGCATGAATCTAGTTCCTGCATGCCAGCGGATGGTCACAGTTCAATGAGATTTGTTAGTGATGTCATCCACAACATATAAGGAGCTTGCAGAGTGCAGTGGACTCTTCAAAAGTAGATTGTAAAATGTATTTTACAAAGCATAGTATATCACACAACTTTGAAATCCTCAACTTCAATGTATTTGCTATTTGAAAAAAACAACAACAAAAAATAACCCTGAAACTTTGTAGAAGACATTACTAATCTTGAAGGCAGAGGAACTGGACTGAAATCAGCTTCCCTGGGCATGTGCAACTCTGGGTTGCAATGTGCAAAGTGGAAAGTAGTTGCTAGAAAGACAAGTGGAAAAAGAGAGGAAGACATGAAGTAAAAAGCAGTTTCTCTGTTAGAAAATGTGACATGTCCTGGTCCTGCATGTCAATTTTGGTTTTAAAACTTGTTAAAGAGACAGTTGATTTGGGTTCTACCTTAACAGTGATTTGGTGACATTTCCCGTTGCACAGTTGTAACGTTCATTCCACTTCTGAGTCATAACCCACCACTTGGGTGCTTATTGACATATGTCAAACAAATAGAATATCTGGCAATCGTGGGTGATAAAGGACAAAAATAGAGGTTCTGAAATTTAAAACTTTACCAACAGCCCACAGGAAAAAAATGCTACCATGTGTACTCAGCTCTGTACACTTACAATCCGCTGGATAGTTTTAGAGTATATATATCTCCTCAATATATGTTCCATTCTATATGTAGTCCACGAAAGCTTATGCTCTAATAAATCTGTTAGTCTCTAAGGTGCCACAAGTACTCCTGTTCTTTTTGTGGATAGTTTTAGTCTAACTTTGGAAAGGATTATATAGTTCACTGGACTGGAGGCATTACACTGTGCAAAATGGAATCACTATGACCACTTGTTTAACATATGCCAATGCATTCTGTTCAAATGAATGGGGTCTTGTTGAACCCACATGCTCCTTGAAAGTATATTATGTGCAGTACTGAAGGGGATAATACAGTATGTTCAAAATAAGACAAGACTTCTCATGACATCTCTGATATCTCCATATGTAGATTCCCATCTCACTCCTCTTTTTTTGTTTGAGATTCATAGTCCTATCCCATCCCTGTCTAGAGCTCAATGTTACAGAATATTTCAGATTTAAACTTTTCCATTGCTTTTTTCAAATTGTCTGATGTTTGTTTATACTGATCAAACACAGAGTCCTCACCAACCCAGAGTAAAAGAACAATTATGAACATTGAACCTGAAGGAGCTATTTGGTGAACAGAATGGCAAAACACCAATTTTAACAGATCAACCTGGGGTTCTTTATCAAATAAAGGGCCTTTGTGCTAGAATTCAAAACTTCTCAGAACCGAAGAGGACAACTAAACTGATTCAAGGTGTGAGTCATAAGAAAAGATTAACCAGATTTGACCACCTCTGCTTATGAAGGTTAGAGATCATATTGGAAATGATCTCACTGAGGTGTCTACAGCATAAGATCCTGATGGAAAAGAAATTATATATGCTACTGAACACACAAGGATAGTAACTACTCAAATTCAAAACTATGAGCCCTTATATAATCCTGCTGTGTTATAAAGTTGTGTAGTATTATGTTGACCAGAAGTGGTGCACATAGGATAAGGCAGCACGATAGGATGAAAGGAGGTGAAGAAGTTAAGCATCAATTTGGAGGACTGTTTAGTAAGTAATCATGATACAAAAATGTTATAATGATATACAATCAATTCTACACAGCAATCTGGATTGCATGGTAAAGTAAGTTCACTTGAACAACATATTTTAATACAGCTAAAATGTAAGATCATACATCTAGGAGCAAAGAATGTATGTTGTACTTAATAGGATGGGGGAATTATGTCTTGAAAAGCAATGACTCTGAAAGGAGCTTAGGCATCATGGTGGAGAACCAACTAAGCTGAACTTCTGAGAGTGATGTAGTGGCTAAGAGAACAAATGTGAACCTTGGATGTGTAAGCAGGGGTAATTTGAGTAGAAATAAGGGGGTTGGTATTACTGCTATATATTACGCTGACATTAGTGAGACCTTTATTGGAGTACAGCCTCCAGTTCTGGTAACCACACTGTACAAAAAGAATGTTGATAAATTGGATGGGGTTTAGAAAAGAACTGCAAGTATTATTTGAGGTATGGAAAACCTGCCTTATAGTGAGAGATTAAAGAAGCACAATCTATTCAGTGTATTCCATAGAAAGTTAACAGGTGACTTGATCATATTATGTAAGTGATTACATGGGCAGAAAATTTTTGATAGTAAGAAGTTATTTTATGTGGCAGACAAAGGCATAACAAGATCCAAAGATTGGAAACCGAAGCTAAACAAATTCAGGATAAAGCTGCAATGTTTTTTAAATGAAGATATTTAATTATAGGAACAATTTATCTAGGACCAGTGGTGCAAGTAGAAATTATTTCTTGCCGGTACGCTGCACTCATGGGAGGGACACAAAGAGGGGGCACATGACCTCCCCACATGACCCCCCCATGTGACTCCATCCCATGTTAACTGGGGGGGGGTGCTCTGTTCTCCTCCCACTGAATTAGAGAATTCTGCTGTACACACTGCATGCAGGAAGACTCAGGTGATACAGCTGCGTGGAAGAGCTGGGGGCCAGGCTGGGGGCGGTACAGCTGCGCCGGAGGAGATGCCAGCATGGGGCTGCCTGGCGGCCCCACGTTCTACTCTTTTCACCGCTGAGGTTCCTGGGAGATCAGGGCTCTCTGGAACCATAGTGGTGAAAAGAGCAGAAGAACATGGAGCGATTGGGTGGCCCCATGCCAACAGTTCCTCTGGCATGGCTGCTGTACTTCGCCCAGCCCTTCCACGCAGCTGCATCTCCTGAGTCCTCCTGCCTGGGATCTGTACAGCAGCCCCGCCAGAGGACAGGGCTGGGGGCAGGGCGGCGGGCGGTACAGCAGCCGCCCTGGAGGAGCTGCTGGCGTGGGGGTGCCTGGCAGCCCCACATTCTGCTCCTTTCCCCGCTGTGGTTCCAGAGAACCCTGATCTTAGCTTTAAGTGCATCGGTGCCATGAGTCAGTTGACTTCAAAGGGAATATTTGAATGCTTAAAATTACACACATGAATGAATTTTTGCAGGATTGGGACCACAATGAAATGAGAGGGAGGGTATTCTTACCTTCCTTTACTTTCAACCATCCTTCTTTCTAAACAGGGATCATGCATTGAAATTACATCTTTGTGCTTATGTTTTATAATCTGTTACCATGGAGATATTACCATACACACAGGGTGGTACTTTCATTGCATACAATCAAACAGGATAAGAATGTTGATTAAAATGGGTGCACAAATCTCATTATAAGTCATAATAAAAAAAAGAAATAATGGAAGAAATTAAGTAGATATGGTTTAAATGTTTAGAGATTACCTTGATCATATATTTGTTTACATTTTCTGCTCTAGATTTCCTTGTGTTTGCATTAAGTATATTATTTGTGGTGTTTCTTTTGTTTTAAACATTCTTAATTTAGGTGGCTAACTAAACAGTATTAGGACAAGGAATGGTAGCTTGACAGCTATACTATAATTAAGTTGTGTTAGTATTTCCATTATAGAACTCCATGATAAATATTCCCTATGGCATTAAATTAGATCTGAAAAGTGTCAGCCTGAAAGTGAATTTTTTTCACCAAATCTGAGAGAAAACACTTTCCACGGTCTCCCTTCCCCACTTCAGCCCAGTTTTAATTATAAAAACGTAAAACAAAAATATATTTTGGACATTGTATAATTTTTTGATCAAAAGCATTTCAGAATTTAACATTGGCAACTCAAAAGTAGTTTGGTTTTACAATGTGTCAGTTTACCAGTATGGTGACTGTCCTGGACAAGATGGAATATTTCTTTGCTGCTACATTAACCCATTTTCTAAAATCTATATTTCTCCTATAATATACACCTGTTCCCAATGGGGTGTATATGTGATGCTTCCCTGACGTGCCCAGCATTGTGAGGCACCTTCTGCATTTAGATTGAGGCAGTCTTGCTGTGGATCAGCTCCCTGAAAGCACCAGCTGCTAGCCACACAAGCACTGCCTTCCAGGCCCCTGGAGGCCTCGCTGTCTTTGCACACATTAGCGGTAGGCGCACGCTACCCTCACGTCATCTGAGCAGCCGCCTGGAATGCTTAGCCCCTGGTCCACTGAACACTCACAGGATTATTGGATATGCTATTCCCAAAGGAATGGTACACACCAGCTGATTTGACTCGACTCAAGATCACCACTTTACTTAACACACAGTACTTTACATATGTAGTGAAAACAAGAATAATTTTATTATCAGTGAACAGAGATTCAAGTGAAAAAGAGTGAGAATATTGGAAACAAATGGTTACATATAAAAGAAAATCATAACACTTTCTAGAGCCTAAACTTAACTAACTGGTTATCCTCTATCTAAAGAAGTTTATCTCACCCAAAGTTCTTCCTAGCATTTTCAGTCAAGACTATCTTAGATCCCTTTTTCATGAAGCAAACCTGCTGCCAGTTTACTTCCTCAGTGAAGAATGCCAGAGTGTCTCTGAGCACCCCAAATATACCAGAACAGACCAGTGATGTTACCTGAAAATAGGGGTTCCCCCCGACTGTTAACCTCTTCCTGTTAATTTCCTTCTCAGGTCTCTGCCAGCTCTCCATTAGTGTTTGACTTAGAATGCTAATAGATTCTTATTGTATGACATGCAATACACAATACTCTGCCAAAGAGATAAGTGTTTCCCACCCTATTTCTGGAGAAGTTTTTCTCCAGATGTGCTACCTTTAAGTGACCTGCTTTTAACTACAGACTTAGAAAACGTAATTTTTTGTGTGTATCTATACATAACTGCTCACATATTTTCTGTACAAACATCTCACAGTAGTTATGATGACCAGTGTGACACAGGCTTTCAGTAGAGCTCTTACGTGACATTCTTTTGGTGAAACCAGTGGATCACTGTACCCCTATATACTGCATGCCTTCTGCCAATTGGCATCCAGAGGGTCCTGGATCACAGTATTATATAATATGAAGCCCTATATGCTATCATTTTAAAACTGATTATTTTTTGAAACTCCAATAACATGCTCACCTCTGTACAAGTCTGTGATTCAGCAAGGTTCTTGAGTGCATGCACAGCTTTACTGCAGTGGAACTACTGATGTGTTCAGTATCTTGATGATAAGAGTCATGAAGATATTCTCTATACTGACTATAATTCAGTACAAAACAAAGACTCAGACAAGACAAGTTAGGAGATTTGGAGGAGATGTTAGTATTAAATATTTTTATTATTATTTTACTCTTCCTTGTTTTGTCTTTTATATAATGTTGGGGTGCAGAAGGCATTTGAACAATGATGCATTAGTGTTTGTGGGCTGTGAGTCTGACGGGTACTTGGAACACTAAAACTGGGAGGTGGTTCCCTGCCAGTTGGGCAGTGTGAAGGAAGGTACGAAAGTGTCCATGGGAGAAGAAAAAAGAGGACAATGGGGCTGTCATTATTTATGAAGTAAAAGATGCAAAGTAGGACATGAGATTTAAATATATATACATCATAATGAATTTATGCAAAAGAGCAAAGGTAGGATGCCATTTGAACCTCATCTCTGATCCTCATGGCTTTCATGGATTAGATTAGATTAGAACTTGCACATTAAATTAATTTAGATATTTTGGCTTTGTTATATTGTAGGTGTAAATCAGGAATATAAATTTATTACTGGGATAAACCCGGCTGTTCTGCTGCACTTCAGAAATTAATGCCTGGGAGACTTAGTTTACAAAGCTATTAATATGTAGCATCTCCTACCATGACTATGTAGTGTCTGACTTATGAAGCCTTAAGTGAAATACTTGGTGATAATGTTGACCCTTTCCCCATGTAGGCTCTATGGCAGTGTTTCTCAAACTGGGGTCACTGCTTGTGTAGGGAAAGCGCCTGGCGAGCTGGGCCGGTTTGTTTACCTGCCCCATCCGCAGGTCCGGCCAATCGCAGCTCCCACTGGTTTGCTGCTCCAGGCCAATGGGAGCTGCTGGAAGCGGTGGCCAGTACGTCCCTCGGCCCGCTTTCCCTACACAAGTGGCGATCCGAGTTTGAGAAACACTACTCTATAGTGAGGCTCATTAGTGTGCTTAGAAAATGAGTTTTGTTTGGGCAACAGGGGCACTATTTAATCTTTGCAGATTTATATAGCCAATAACTTGAGAGACCTTGTGTTAACAGTTCTCTGGAAGAAACCCTGCAGTTTTCTCTCACAGCACATCTAAAGTTACCTATTTTGATACTATGCCGACAAAGGGTTCTTGTTCATAACTTCATTCGTATTTGCCTTCTAAGACCCAAATTGGCTGAAAATGATTGAAATGTATATGGAAATATGTAGAAGGTAAGACTGAATGGAATGAGGAACTAAAAAATCAGACAAAAGGCAATACATTGCAAATAGCCAATCTGGATGAAAATCCTTTTTTTTTTTAGTATTCACCCAAGAGTTCTGAAGGAACTCAAATGTGAAATTGCAGAACTACTAACTATAGTTTGTAACCTATCATTTACATCAGATTCTGTACCAAATGACCGGAGGATAGCTAATGTGATCCCAATTTAAAAAAAAAAAACAGAGGTGATTCCTGGCAATTACAGGCCAGTAAGCCTGACTTCAGTACCGGGTAAACTGTTTGAAACTATAGGAAAGAAAAGAATTGTCAGACACATAAATGAACATATCAGTTGGGGAAGAGTCAATATGGTTTGTGTGAAGGGCAATAATGCCTCACCAATCTACTAGAATTCTTTGAGGGGGAGTCAACAAGCATGTAGATAAGGAGGATCCAGTGGATATAGTGTACTTAGATTTTCAGGAAGCCTTTGATAAGGTCCTTCACCATAAGTTCTTAAGCAAAGTAAGCTGTCATGGGATAAGAGAGAAGGTCCTCTCATGGATTGGCAACTAGTTAAAAGATAGGAAACAAAGTGTAGGAATAAATGGTCAGTTTTCAAAATGGAGAGAGGTAAACAGTGGTGTCTCCCGGGGTCTGTACTGGGACTAGTCCTATTCAACATATTCATAAATGATCTGGAAATGGGTAAACAGTGAGGTGGCAAAATTTGCAGATGATACAAAACTACTCAAGATAGTTACATCCCAAGCAGACTGCAAAGAGCTACAAAAGGATCTCACAACTGGGAAACAAAATGGCAGATGAAATTCAATGTTGATAAATGCAAAGTAATGCACATTGGAAAACATAATCCCAACTATACATATAAAATGATGGAGTCTAAATTAGCTGTTACCACTCAAGAAAGAGATCTTGGAGACATTGTGGATAGTTCTCTGAAAACATCCACCCAACGTGCAGCGGCAGTCAAAAAAGCAAACAGAATGTTGGGAATCATTAAGAAAGGGATAGATAATAAGAAAGAAAATATTCTATTGCCTCTATATAAATCCATGGTATGCCCACATTTTGAATACTGTGTGCAGATGTGGTCGCCCCATCTTTAAAAAGATATATTGGAATTGGAAAAGGTTCAGAAAAGAGCAACAAAAATGATTAGGGGTATGGAATAGCTTCCATATGAGGACAGATTAATAAGACAGGGAGTTTTCAGCTTGGAAAATAGATGACTACATGGGGATATGATAGAAGTCTGTAAAATCATGACTGGTGTGGAGAAAGTAAATAAGGAAGTTTTATTTACTCCTTCTCATAACACAAGAACTAGGGGTCACCAAATGAAATTAACAGGTAGCAGGTTTAAAACAAACAAAAGGAAGTTATTTTTTTCACACAATGCACAGTCAACCTGTGGGACTCCTTGCCAGAGGATGTTGTGAAGACCAAGACTATAACAGGGTTAAAAAAAGAACTAGATAAGTTCCTGGAGGATAGGTCCATTATTGGCTATAAGCCAGGATGGGCATGGATGGTGTCCCTAGACTCTGTTTGCCGGATACTGGGAATGGGCAACAGGGGATGGATCACTTGATGATTACCTGTTCTGTTCATTCCCTCTGTGGCACCTGGCATTGGCCACTGTTGGAAGACAAAATACTGGGCTAGATGAACCTTTTGTCTGACCCAGTATGGCCGTTCTTATGTAAAATATGATAAAGAACTAAAAATCCTTGGCCTTCTGTGGTGTTTTATGCATCAGTATTTTCTTCAATCATCAATCTAACAGATAATGTGCAATAAATTATGATGGCTACCTTTTGGTAGTAAGTATCGATCAATATAGTACCCCATCCTCATAATTTGTTTAGCTTGGCAATACTCACTTTTCACATATACTCACTGTAGGCTGGACTCTGTTACCATGTACCTTCAGGAGAAGTGTTTGTGCACCACTACACTTGTAACTACGTGAAATGATAAATGTAATACATCTGATGCATTTTTCTATGTCAATACCTAAAATATTACTATATTGCTATTTTCTTTGACAACCAGCATATTTTCCTCAGCAACAGCACTGAAAAAAGTAAAACACAAACGTTTTTGCTTGTATCCCCTTGTTATATGACATTTATTTCTAAAATATTTATAAACGACAGTTTTTCTGGATTGGTATGAATTGGCGTAATTGATATAATCAAAATTTTATTTTCTTATTCAAATGCAGTGTTCATTTTGAATTATGTGCCTTGCTGTTGGCATTGTAGTGCTTATTCCCGGAGTAAAATACATTTTTATTTCACAGTCTGACAATCAAGGCATCCTACTCATCAAAGTCACTCTCGTCAGACACATCATCATTGTGGATGACAGGATCAGCAGCTTTTTTGACAATGTTCTCGCACTTCTGACACTTATACAAGACTGTGCAGGAAAGCCTAGCAGCAAGACGGGAACACCTCCCTGTTTGACATTTCACATGCTAGCAGGCACAATGGACTGCCTGCAGCATACTAGCTGGTGTTGGATGACTTGTCATCCCAGTGATGGCAAGCTCTTTGTTTTCTAAATGCCATCCATGGCCAGCAGATGAAGGAACATTCATCCTGTTAACAAGAGAGGGCCTCTTTATAGAAGCCTGGCAATTTGCCTGGTTGCTATGTCGATGTAGAGCATCACATGCTGGTGGCATGCTGTCTCCAGTCAGTGAAGGTGAAGCTAGACAGAACACCTTGTATCTGGCATCATTGAATCCTGTGGCGAAGTTTGGCCATACAACTTGCACACACATTTCTCAACCACAAGGAATGTTGCATCTTGAATTGTGAAGTTTTTCCCAAGGTCTGTGAAAGCATCAGGGAACTCTTCACTCTGAGGCCACAGCAAATGCCTTTCTCTTTCCCTTCCCATAGAGGGCACTTGTGAATGTGTGGAGTCCAATAAGAGAGGTACAGACCTTTGGGCCTAGAGCTGAGATGATTTTCTCCAAATCAAATCTCTTTGATTGCCAACACCAGACAAAAAATGCAAATTGACTGGCAGCTGTGACTTAAGACTGATGTGTATGACAGTAACATCTATATCTGGGTTCCTAATTACCACATTCTGATAGTCCTTGGCAGGATGTTTCAAATGAAGAAATTTACGTGTGTCACATTCTTCGTGGTCACAATTTAATTCATCAACAGCTGTGACTGTCACTGAACCCTTCTGTACAACCAGGCAGTGACCATCCTCTCCATGGACTATAAGTCCTTGCCTACTGCTTGCAAATTTGCATCCCTCCACATGGAATACAAGAATTTCTGAATTGTTTCCTTATTGTTGCCATCAGGAAGAAACTTCCTCCACTGACTGGGGTTTTCTGGCCCCTCCCATAGATTTGTAGGGTTTGGGACCCACAAACTGCTCGGCGTGACAGTTCCACATTTTTGGTGCTCACATTGGGATACTGAGCTATGACAAAATCCAAATGAATACACTTGTACTTTCTTGAAAGCTTAATCATCTACGCTACAATGGCATCTGCAAGCTCACCAAAAGTTGAAGGAACATCCCATAGTGCTTAGATGACAGCCATTCCATCAAAAAATATTACATCATTCTCTGAAACATGGGCAATAAGACAGTCTCCACCTTTGAACAGAAGAAGATTGAGCAAAGCTCATTTGTTGTTTTTGCCAGATTACCATCAGCACTAGCAAGAGGGTAGGAAACTGTTCCCAAATATTAGGACAAGATTTCCCTGAGATCAGTTTTCCTATGTTGACCTAATACAAGAAGTTTGGCAGAGTTTCTTGTTATTATGAAGACTTACATCTTTGCCAGCTACTTTTGTTTGTTTATTTGTTTGTTTGACTTGATTACTGAAATGTTTTCAATTTCTGGCTTTTAATGGGAGAAAAAATGTCCTGAGTAGCAGAAAACAGTCATTGGTTCACAAAATCCATCAGTGCAAATTCACCTTTCTCTTGAGAGCAAACAAATCACTTGTAATCTCACTGGTGGCAAAAACACCTGAATTTAAATGCACTAGTGCATATTAAGGCACATCAAATGATTGATCATGCATTCAGTAGTGCACAAAATGCTCATTATGGCTGGCTCGTCATTCTGAATTCCTGTGGTGTCGGGATTTTTCTGTTTGCATACCTCTGCAGTCTTGCCTGCCATCACTTTACACTATCTCATTATAGCAGCTCCCTCACATTCAGCATCCTTCTCCTCCTAGTATGATGGATGGCCACCTGGGCCAGCACCAGGAGGAGGTTGACAAGGAGGTTTTGTGACTTTGTGGGGCCATGAATGGGATGTGCATAAATCCCCCTCACGCTGCAAAAGGTACAGATGTTAGGAAGGGGGTGAACTGTGTCAAGTACACGCCCATGCTCACAACTCTGTGAAGGAGCCACCAACCAATACCCCTGGTGGGCCATGGTACCAGAGTGGACAGACGGCCCATTGGGGCTTCACACACTCCACAGATAGTAGGCGGTCCCACCACTTGGTGTCAGGGCGGGACACAAAGGTGAGGAAATTAAAGGTGTGGAGCATGAGCGCATACAGCTATTTCCTAGATGTGGTTTGGAGATTATGCAGCTGGCTTGGGTCATGCAGGGAAGAGGCGGGGGGGGGGGGCGCTCGTGGGGCAAGGGCCTGATGACAAGGGCCAGAGCAGCAGAGGTGAGCAAGGCTTGTGTCATGACTAATTACTGTATTCCAAGAAGCACAATGTCACAGTTTGTTTAGTATGGAAACCACTTGAGATGATCCCATCAAGTGTCTAATTGTCAATACAAGGCAAAGCGATTTAGGTGTCTGTTTTTGATCCCTTAGATGTGAGGTAAATAATATCTTGGCAAAGTGATATAAGTTTAAGATCCAGATCATCTGGAAGATCAACATAACCAGCCAGAGTTGGTGCCTGTGCTGCTCCAGTAATCCAGGTAATCAAACTGCAAAATTCAACTGGCATGACAGACCTTTCAGGATCAACAGTTAAATCAATTGATGTTGGTGGCCAGGGACAACTCATTCTAGAACTTTCATCCTGTGTTTTCTTTATGATCAGTGCGGGATTGTACAGAGTCCTAGTTGACTGCATATCAGGAACTAGTGTACTCGCTGTTGATCTATGTGATGGTAACTCAGCTTGTGGCTGAGAATGAATTTGCTCCTTTTCACTCAGAATTGTCATTGTAGCTGCTCCTGCCTCAGGTTGATAAGAAAGGCTATTAGTAGGCATAGTTGTTGATGGTGTGTCAATGGACAACATCTTACTAACATTCTTATGGTGTGGTTAATGGAAGGTGAGCTGAGGGAAGTCATGTTTCAGACAATATTTCAATCTGTCAGCTCTGTAATACAAAAACATGTATGATTTCTAAAAACAGGATACTCCACAGGGACATTGATTGTAGTTGTGAGGCATAAGTCTTGCTACTGTGTTTTAAATGTATATTTTACTATTGTTTTCAAGATTTACTACCAACTTAAAGGTTAGAAAAATGATGTGATATTTAAATTTCCATTTGTTTCTACCGTGACTTTTGCCCAAAAGATTATGAAACCATCTGCCTATACAATTACTTACTTGTAATGTGACGAATCAAGACCTTCATGCTTTATTAAAATGAAAATGTGGGTATGTATTGTCAACCACAACACCTTCTGGTCTACGTTGAACCTTTGGTGGATGATAGAGGCACAGGAAATCTTGTAGGCTTCGCTGTACATGTGCTCAGCACAAGTAGGCTTATCCTGATCTACTGCCTTGTCAAAAATTTTGGGTAGTCTCTGTAACGTATTATGTAGTACCAGTTGCCACACAATCTTGTCCTTGTATGTGAATGGCAATGCTCTGATCCTCTTTCAACTCTGCAGCTCTTTTTATCTTTCATGAATCTATGGTACCTGCCTAGATTATGTAGATGTAGGAAGATGTAGATGGCAGGAAGGACTGGTCCAGATGCATGAACAGGGAGGCTAGATCTTGACCAAAATGTCATCCTGGGTCTGGGCAAAGGTGTGAAACTGGGACTGGAAGAGGTAGACTGTCCATCATCCTGTTTCCCTGTAATATTGACAGCTGAGCACAGCATTTTCTTGCACTCTCTATGAACTTTTTGCCTATAAAACGGCTATAGCAGGTGGGGTAGAGTCCTGTGTCACTGGTGATGTCATCAAATTCTTTTGACAGGTGCTGTTAAAATGATTCAGCAATATATCAATTATCCCCATGCAAGTCCAACCAATGCTTGAGCACATTCATGGTATTTATCCCACCTGACGTGTAAATGGTTACAACAGACTCCTTGACTGAGACTAGATGCATCTAACAATGCAAACTGGTTATAAAACTGGATTTTTTGTTAATCTTAGATGATTGAGAAGGGATTTCCTAGTCTTCGTCATTATCCTTGAGTGTAGCCCAACAGCACTGGAACTGAGGAGGGGTAGTGGGTGGGCAGGGGGCCATGTTTCTCCCACTTTTTCCCAAACCCTGTCCATCTGGCAATTCCTGGGTCACAGCTCCCTCATTAATGCCTTGGCCAGCTGTGAGCCCTAGGCTTGGAGATAAGTGCTCCAGCCAGAGCAGCAGAGCCCAAACAGTTGCTCTGGCACAAGCATTTCCAGGCAGAACAGAAACTCTGAGGTGCTGGGGACCAAGCCAGAAGCCCCATCGGAACAGGGGCTGGTTGCTTACTGGGAGTCCATGCTAACTGGGCATGGGGTGTCTGAATTATTCACCTAGCCATAAGCTGGGCTGGACAAAGCCCTGGCTTCTTGGGAATGAGTGGAAGAAGACAGCATTGGAAGCTGGTGGCCACTGGCCTTAGCAAGGCACAAGTGCCAGGAGAAGGGGCCTCAGAGCCAGCTTACAGCCATGACTGTGTTGGACTCAGGAGTGGGTAGGCAGAGCTCTCCTGCAAATGAATAACCGCAGCTGCTAGAGGAGCCTGGACCTTGAGTCCCATGCGCTTGCCCCTTGTTCACACCGCTGTGCCACGGCCACCTCCAGGATGACCTGCTGTAGCAGCTGGAGTGCTCCAAGACGCTGGAACTGGTTATTGTTAGCGCTCTTGCATCTTACAATTGTTGGCTTCTCTGCACTGTTGAGGCACATTGAGACATATTGGCCTGTGTTTTCCTGTGCATTTTTGGGGGTGTACTTTATAAAAGCTTATGCTTCAAACGCTGAGATCCTTAGCATGTAGAGCTTTGCCTGAGAAACGGATCAGTATCTCTTTCTCCAGACATCAATCCATCACTCTCTGCCTATATCTATTTTCTAAGGTGCTTTGAAAAGTTACTAATTCTCTAGCTCCCTTCAAGCAGCTGTATTGTACCTGCCACTAAGACTCACTACTTTAGTTTTTATTAAGCCATTCATTACTGGGGTTAGCCGCATAACTCAGCGCTCTTTCCTTGTCCCTGCTGTTATATTTTGTATAAAAATGTGTCTGTCACACAGAGTTAACCTCTCTTTGTTGTGAGAATCTGCAGAGATAAAAGATTGTTCCCCCACAAAAGGTTAACTCCGATCTGAGGGCTGTTTGCTAATGGGATGCTGTCCGCGTTTCTTTCTCCTGTTCAGGCTCCTTGGTCATTATTAATGGGATGTGCACCCCTCTCCGAAGCACTCTAGAGCCCCTCCCTAGAGCACGACATCCGACACTGACGGGGAGCCACCGCTGAGACTGAAAAAGCGAGACTGGGAACTAGATAAAGGTGCAAGAGGAGTTAGGGCTTTTAAGGGAAATTCCGGACCCTCCACCACTGGGTCTGGAACTGGGGGGGAGGCCCCTAGGGCCTTTGTCCCCACAGTTTTTAATAAAGGAAACATGAATTTCCCGTCTCCCCCCAGAGGCTACCCGTATCTGCCTGTAGTGGAGGAGGGGCAGTGAGGGCAGCAGCTTCAGCAGATGTTACTGCGCATGCTTAGTCCATCTCAGCATGCTCAGTACAAGCCAAGTAGGAAATCTGGGGGGGCACATGACCCTAAATTCCCCCCCATGCATCATTTCTGGCCCCCCAATGTCTGCAAAGGTTCCGATGCCCTTGGAGTGGCCATATTGGTTTTGCATAAATACATGTGTTAACTAGTCCAATCTAAAGCATCCAAGATTTACTATTACTTTTTATGTGACCCAGGTGGCAAGGTCAGTACTGGGTTAACTTTCCAATATTTTCACACTCAATGCTGAAAAGTAAAAAGCAAGCAAACAAACAAAGTCTAGGAGACAACAGTGAAGTCGCTTCCTGAAAATCTGCATGGTTAACAATGTACATTGTTGTGCTTGCAATATCACATAAATATTAATTGTTAGGAAAATGTGGTGGTGCAAGCACCTTTTACTGTTTTCCTACTCTATCTTTTTTTGTTTGAAATTACATTTATCATCATCTGAGACATCAAAACCTCCCTGTATATAGTTATAAAGACCTTGTGTGCTATTTTTCTACAATGCTGACACTAAGGAAAATATGCTGTTTGTCATGAAAAGACATGCAACTATGAATCTTTAGGAAAAAATTAATTTAAAGTATCATGCATTTATCATCCAACTACTTTGCCTGGAGTTAAAATGGAACACATTAATATCTATACTGAACTGTGAGTATTACTGATGATAGAAAAATTGGGGATGAGGGGTAATGTTTTGCCCCAGAAATTGAGATATGGATGGTTATTGCACATTTTCTGTTTTGCATGATCAGTGAGAAAAATGTTGGTGTATAATATGCACTAGATGGAACAGATTTCTGGCCTTCATAAACAATTTCATACATAATTCAAAGATAAAATAAAGGTTTTTTGAGCATTTTAAACATATTTTCACCTGTGTATCATGTATTAGCTGTATGATGCTTTCACTAATCATTTCAATACATTTTTGAATATATTTCAATCATTTTGAACCATCTTGGGTCTAGATTAGGCAAATATTGTGGAAATTATAGCCAAAACTTCTTTAATCAGTATAGTATCAAATTGGTTGACAGCTAGATATCTTTGCATGTGCTGTGACAGAAAACTGCAGGGTTTCCTCTAACTTCTAACACAAGATCTTTCAGGTTATTGCCCACATAAAATTGGATAGAATTGTGGTGCCCTTCTTGCTGGAACAGAATGATACAAGAATGGACCTCACCATATGGCCTAATGGATGTTCAGTATGTTTTAATTTTGATTCCTTTTCTAGTGTGATAACAAAACCAAAATTAAATACAATAAAGCTGCTAGAATGATGATGAATATGTGTCTTTCCCTTAATTAAAAAGTGAATCTGTAATAGAATATTGAATTTTAAAGCAAATGTGTTGTTACTTGGATCTTTTATTTTGTCCAACAGAAACATTTTATTGTATTTAATTTTCTCAGAACTTCTCCAACTTTTACTTTGTTGTGATGAATATTGGGGTTTTGGTGACTCTCATGAGACCTGGGAGTACAGAAGAATACAGAAATGATGGTAGTAGATAAACGGAATGTCCTTCATTTATTCCTCAGAGGTAACCTAGTTTGTGAAGGCATACATTCTGCAAACTGGACCCACAACCACTGCAAGCAGTACAGAGAATCCAAATCTGCCAGTGTATCATATCAATACTGTGAGTGTGTGCACACACAAGCGTGTGGGCATGCAAGCATGTGGGTGTGTCAAAACTAATATGCTGGCAAGAATACCAATAAGTACATAAGGGAGCCCAGAATTCTCCTGCTTCTCTAACTCTGTGATAGGTGCAGGGGCAGCTCCAGGCACCAGCGCAGCAAGCGCGTGCCTGGGGTGGCAAGCTGCGGGGGGCGGCCTGCCGGTCACCATGAGGGCGGCGGTCAGGCTGCCTTCGGCAGCATGCTTGTGAAAGGTCCGCCAGTCCCGGGGTTTCGGTTATTGAGGACACAATAGATTAGAATTCTTCCTTTGTACCAGTTTTTAACTGATTGCCGCGTGCTTAGAGGTAAATTGTACAGTTGTAAGTTCAATATAAAATGAAACTACCTGTAATAGAGATAATCAGTTAATTATGTATAAATTGGAGAGAGAACTTGGGAAGTAAAATAATCACATTACTATCTTTAAACTACTAGTTTGTTGTCTTATTATTTATTAGTTTATTTGTACAGTGCCCCAAAGTGTGCTAGCCTTAAAATATCCATCAGAAGAGACCTGAAATGTTACTATGGGTCATATTCACAGCATCACCATCTTTATGTAAAATCCAAGCTGGCAGGATTGTGAAGAGGGCAGTGTAGTGGCAGACTTAGCATTATGCTCTTGTTATCTTGCAAATGTACTTACATTTCAATGCTAGAAATAGAAATGTGTGTATAAAGGGATAGACCCTAGTGGGCAGAGGGTAGATGACTTTCCTGAATGTTCAACAAGAATGCTTTGCACTTTAAATGCTACAAACTTTGTGACGAGCAAGATAAATTCTCCAGATTGTCTCAATGTTGAGCATTTTGTTATCAGGTTTGGCTGAGTGGGAGTTAGATAAGGTGACAGGGAGATGTAAATATAGTAGAGTATAGAAGGATGAGCCTTTTACCAAAAGCCATGCTTGTCTCTCTGGACTTCAGGGAGCCAAAAATTTAGTAGGTTTGGCACCTGTAAGAACTTTGGTTTGGTTTGTGAGTGAGTCGTTGTTTGATTTGGTCATGGTGTGTTGGTGGGGTAAAGGGATGTGTCTGTTATTGGCTGAAGTCCTTCACTTAGCTATAATGCTATTTCTATGCTCAGAGATATCTTTGCACAATATATATATCCTTAAAACTGTACAGTACATGTTTTTCCATCATAAATCAGGCAATTATTTTATGCTTTTTGTGAAATATTTTAAGCTTTTCAACTACTTGTTCTTAAGTTTAGGCTGCACATAATGCTTCTAAGCAGAGACCAAAGAGAAAGGGATTGGAATTTATGGGATAGTGGAATCAGTTTATAATTGCATTCTTAATAAATGTATTTGTTTTAGAATTAAGACTATATATATTTTTTTAAATCTGTTTTGCAGTCCTTTCTGTAACACTGTTGGAAATCATTTCCACACCATGGGGACCTCTTCTGGGAGAAGCAGGGTGCAGCAACTACAGAGGCACCCCACAGCTGCTCATTCACTAAGAGTTTTGTACTTCCAAGGAATGTGTAATTCCTAATTATGAGGGCAGCCTTAGCTTGGCACAGAACTCATAGACTCATCTGTTGCTACCAGATATTTGCTGTCCGTATTGCACTATAAGATCTATAGGACAAAAGCTGCCTTAAATCACTATGGAAAAGTGGGTGTCAATTGTTAAAGGATACTTTCAACCTGAAAATCACACTTCTGTCTGAAAGTGCTATTCTCATTCTAGCTATAAATAAGACCTAAGATTACTAGGAGTTGGCAAATTTTCTCCACGTTTTTTACAGTGTTTACTTAGTGCATCTCGTAGCACTTTGTATATATTCAGTAAAGCCATATATTTAGGCCCTGATCCTGCAGTATGTTGCATACAGGTGGACTACTGGGCCCACATGGCGCTCCAATAAAGTCAATGAGGATCTGTGCAGATGCAGCTGTTCACCCCCATACAGTGAATTTCAGGATCAAGGCCTTTGTGAGTTTCCCCTTTGCTAAAAATCCCCTTTTGTGCACCTAAGTATGAGAGCAGAAAACATTTTCAGTTCTTTTTAAAAGGAATTAAAACAACAAAGGAAATCCAGTACATGCTATTTAAAGGTGCTTTATCAGAAACTGTATTAAAAAAATATTAGTCCATTTTACAAAATTCAAGTTGATTGTTTCCTTAAGAGGAAGCCATCAGACCTTTAAAATAAAGATGCCGTAGCTTTTTCCAGGTAAACAGTGCAAGAAAATTAGATGATACATTAAACAAGTGCTATTCAAAATGTGTTGCAGAAACCTTCAAAATCACACATTGTCTCATAGTCTTTGTAAAAAATGATACATTATTCATTTAGTTTGGTTTGTCAAGCTGAAAATTGAAATAATGCAATTAATAGTACACTATATGAATGTAGTAAATATACAGGAAAATGTTTTATTCACTATGAAATTTTCATTGCTCTGTTCTCTTAGTACAAAGGCATAACTTCCCATTGATGTTACTGGAAATTATGCATGCATATTGTAGGATAAATACAATGCCAGAAGGCCTGATTCTGCATTCCTTGCATACTCAAAACTTGCACTGACTTTTCAACTATTCAGCAGGAGTTTAGAGTACACAAAGAGTGTAAGATTGTTAACAAAGCATCAAATGATTGCTTGCCATTCTACCTCAGATCTCTCCCATTCCTTGCGAACTGCAAGGTTTTGGCCAGCCCTTTCATGGCCAAGCCGTGGTGGGATGGGGTAAGGAGCCTTTTCTCCCAGCCCCTTATGCAGCTCATGTAAAGGCCTACCAGAACTGCAGATCATGTTCTCAGTGGAGTACTGAGCTGCTTTTATTGAGATGCTTCTCC
Source organism: Trachemys scripta elegans (assembly GCF_013100865.1). Taxonomy (NCBI): domain Eukaryota; kingdom Metazoa; phylum Chordata; order Testudines; family Emydidae; genus Trachemys; species Trachemys scripta. Next base: position 50,138,338 of record NC_048298.1, read on the forward strand.
ACAAGGAACAATTAGGTTGATAGGGGATAGGATTACCACGTGGCTGGTATTTGACTGGCCAGGCAGGTTTTTTATGGATTTGCCAGTTGCCAGAAAAATAATTTAATCTGCCAGTATTTTTTACGTGGGTCTAAAGATTTGCATTATTATCACAATACACTGGGATATCTAATATTAAAAGTTTCTAAAGATGCTGCAGTGTTCCCACTTCCACAGTTTAAATAACAGATCAAAACAGTTGAAAATACAGCAGCTGTCTTCCCACCAACGTGCAAGAGCACAATGCATGTGTGAGAGAGGGTGTGCGTCATGGGAGAGTGAGGAGATGTGCTATGTTATCAATCTATATATGTTATCTCTTTAGATACCGTAAGTGGCTGTTGAAGGAGTGGGGGAGTTGCAGAGTTGCCTTGTGATTGGAGGTTGGGGTTTCGGTGGGCTTGCCTTGTGGCAGGGGGGTGCCAATTTTTTGTATTTGAAAGGTGGTAACGCTAACTGGGGGCAAGGGCCAAGTATGTGGCACCATAACTTTCCCCACACACAAACTGTTGCATTCAGCTTCACTCTTTGCTAATGAAAGTTAAGTGGAACTTTAGTAAATCCTGTGCACTGCTCTGTCCATGGGGTTGCATTACCTCCAGCCCAACACCTCACATTTCCTGTTTTCCTGGTGTCTCCTCAATAATGGTCCCTCCTGGGAACAAGGGCCCTCTGACTCCAGTACCACTGATCATGATACAATGAGGATATCACCTCACCTGCAATGAGGATATTATCTGCAATTATTTTCACACCAAGCAATCCTGCAAGTGCTTGGGTGAGTCTTCTTTGGAACACCTCTGGAGCTGGGCTTATGCTTATTGGCATGCATAGATGTCTGTAGTGACCAAATAGTGTTGCAAAGGCTGTCAGTATTCTGGAATCTTTATCCAAGCTTGTGTGACAAAAGCCATTCCTGACATCACAGACGATAAAGATTCTGACTTTGGAGAATTCTGGCAAGATGTCATCCATTGTGGGCAGTGGATAGTGGCATTTTATGTCTATTTCAGTGACGTGGGCAAATATGCAGATGAGTAAAAAATAATAATAATAATAAATAGAGATATACCTATCTCATAGAACTGGAAGGGACCCCAAAAGGTCATCAAGTCCAGCCCCCTGCCTTCACTAGCAGGACCAAGTACTGATTTTTGCCCCAGATCCCTAAGTGGCCCCCTCAAGGATTGAACCCCCAACCCTGGGTTTAGCAGGCCAATGCTCAAACCACTGAGCACTCTCTCTCTCTCTTCCCTTCCCCCCCGATGGCATCTTTACCATCATGCTGCTTACCCAACATATACTGGCCTCTGCAGGCACTATTGTAAGCCTGCTCTGCACACTTTCAAGCTCCTTATGTACTGGATTACACAGTGTCATTGGAATTTTCCTTTGTAGTAAGCACATAGGTTCCACTGTGAGGTCTACTTCCAGTTTCAGTTTTCTTTTGAGGTGCCCATCACATTTGAGAACATTCCTATATACTTTTAAATTGTTTCCATTGTGTATGGGACTCCTTTTGATTCTTGCACTACTGCTATAAAATCAGATCCATGGCCTGTATAGCTGTATTCCCCCAGAGGGGTCTGGGGTGCTTACCATCCACCGCTGCAAACGATAGTTGGTGCTATCTCTTCTTTTTTGGGTTAGTTACTATGAGGTCACAGTTTTCTTTTGGGCTGCATTATTCTCTTGTTGTACATTAGACTGTGCCTTCTCTTTGTAATGCATGTGTTCAAGTCCAATTTACTTTAAGGAATCGCATTGCAGCAAACTTCACTATCCAGCTGAAATCCCTGTTACCATTGTTACATGCACAGAGTTTGGCACTGTTCTTTGTTGCTTTCCTATCCTGACAGCCTGAACTTGATGTGTTCTCAGACTCAAGGATAGAGACATGATATCATGACCACTGTCTTATGTGCAATTCCCCTCATGTACAAGACTGACTGAATCTTTCTTTCTGAGAGCTGCTTCTGCTCTTGCACACACAGCTAAAATGGCTCAAATTGCCACTTCCTTGTAATGGTGTTCTAGTGCAGGGCACTTCTTTACCTGTTCATGCAGTCTCCCACTGTAAATGCATCTTACTGTGGTATGGAACCCTTGTCACCTGCTCTCCTTTGCTGTTGTCTCATGACGTACTTCTGGGGGTACTGTGCCTCATAGGGCTTTCATCCTTTCTCTTGAGGCCTCCGCTGCATGCCCCATTTCTAAGCATCTGTCTAATGTGAGATCACCTTCCTCGAGCAGCTGTTCCTACAGGTTGTGATCCCAAGTGCCACAGACTAGCCCTGTTTTGAATTAGGGAGTCTGTCAAGTCCCCCCCCTCTACTATAGTAGCCAGTAAGACAATAAGAAAGGGATCTATACCCTTCCCCTTTGGATTGGTCTTTACTGAAAAACCTGTGTCCCTCCGCAGTTTTGTTCTACTTTGGAGACTGACGGGGCTCACTCACCACTGCAGCACCCCCTGCCGGATGTTCACCAGTGCACCCTCTTCTGGTGGTGTCTCGCAGCCATCACTTCTGCTCTGGGACCCATATCACTCGAAAGACTCGGCATCCTCTTCATGACACAGCCCTCCAGCTGTGCCGCACTCTGTGCTCCCACTTTCCGGGGGCGGATGTACTGCAGTCTGACAATCCAGCCACTTCCCTCAGTGGCAACTGCTGCCTGACATCTGGCCACATCCTTAGTGGTGAGGGATCCTGTAGATAGCCGCCACTTGCTGTGTCCCCTCCGACTCCTCTGTAGATCTCCCTGGGCCACTTCCCTGCAGCACCAGCACCCTCTTTGCCCTTGCCTTAGGGCCTCAGCCTGCAGATCCCTGCAGCCCTCCAGGAGCTGTCTTTAGCTCCCCACGTCTCTGCCTGCAACACTGCTCTGTCCCGGGTGCTTGCTGCCTTCAGCTTGCAAGGCAGCCAATCCTCCTCCCTCCTCAAGCTCCAGGGAGTGACAGAAGCTGCTCTGCTCTGCAGCCCTTCTTGTATGGGCCAGCCTGGCCCTGATTGGCCACTCCTCACAGCCCTTTTCTGATTGGCTGCCTCCTGCACAGCCTCCCTAGGGCTCTGTTAGCCCCTGAGAGGCCAGAGTGGGGCAGGTGCACCATCACAGAGACAAATAGTTCCCCAAAGCTCCTAGGACTGTTGTGAGGCTTGAGGGAGTGGTGAGCTTCAGAGTGGTGCAGACCTCTCTTGCTTGTTCCCCAACAAGTTAAAATAACAGTTTGACTTTCCTGCTGTTGTCATCCTCTTGCATGGCCAGCTCTGTGTACAGCTCAAATTCCTCCTTCCACCGGGTCCATCACTGGGGTAGGTTTGTGTCTGCAAAATCCAGGAGGGCTTCAGAGTTCCATAGCTCATGCTGCCAGCTGCTGCACTACAGAGAACTCACAGCTCAGACACTGTTACCATATTTCATTAGCAAAACGTGAAGCTGAATACACGTTAAGTTGAACAAGTGGAAGTTTATTAAACCCTGTGCACTGCTCTGTCCATATGGCGGCACTGCTTCTAGCCTAACTCCCCACATTCCCTGTTTTCATGGTGTCCCCCCACTAACAATCCCTTCAGGGCACATGGGTCCTCTGTCTCCAGTTCTACTGATCATGATACACTGCACCACTTAAAAGGGTTTTATGGATTGCTTTACACCCCATGCAACTGGCTCGCCATGGTGTGCTGCTGCTCTGCCTGTATGTCACATGTCCCAAACTAGCTCTAAATGATTAGACTCCCCTTGAACTATCAGCCATTCGTCTGGCCCCATAGAAACTAATGAGATTTCTGCCATTGATGTCAGCAGAACTAGTGTTTGGTCCTTCAATCTTTTATTAAAACAATCTTACATCAGAAGGTTTCTGTCTTTAACTTGCTTTCAGATGCCAATCTAGATCTATTTGTTATCCGGTTGTAATATATTGTGTGTTCTCTTGGTGTACAAAAAAGAATTTCTTGAGCATTGAGCTATGAATAATATTTGTGTTATCCTAGTTTCTATTTTCTTCAATACTCCTATTTTTGTTTCTTCTGGATGTTTCATCACATTTCCTTGAAGCTTCTTAATCTTGCTTGGCTGCTGAATTTCTTTAAAATTTGTCTGTAAAAGGCTTGAGGAAAGAAGTTGGAATGTCTAGACTAAAGAAAAACAAAGCAGAGTTAACAGAAGGCTGAAAATATATTTTTGAAAGTGCATGTAAGGTAAGGCATCTTTCCCATAAATCTTTGTTACTCTCCTTATGCATGCTCCAGATATGGTGTACGTTATTTTAACATTGCATACTAAAACTTTGTGAAACTACTGGTTTATTGATTTGCCAGTGTTCACATGCAAACTATGACATTTTCAAATGAATTGATGAAAATTTGTCTTTCCCTCTGGCAAGCACAGTTCCCCCCCCCCCCACTGGAATTTGTGTTCAGACATGAAAGCGTTCATAATTTCCACAAAAGGGGCATATCATTAGCATGAGCCTGTTTCTGGCAGGTCTTAACCCTATGGAAGACCTGATGCTGAAAGTCATCAGCTAAAGTGGAGTTTTGTGTGGGACTAAGTTGGGGTGAATGAGATACCTAAATGACAGTTAATGTTATCTACAGGATAAAACATTGGATTGGGTCTCAGGAGACCTGGGTTCTTTTCCAGGCTCTGACAATGACCAGTTGGAAGACCATGAGTAAGTCACTTTTCTGCTCTGTGCCTCGGTTTTCCCAACTGTAAAATTGGGATCATGATACTTTTTGCTATATGAGCTAGGTATTATTATTGTTATTTTATTATAAATACTATGCTGGAATGCCATTTGTTTGTAGTTTCAGAGATAGAAGTCCTGTAGTTTAGAGGTGAGCCAATATCTCAGCGTATAATTTCTATCCAGCTGTCACCTGACAGACAATACCTTGTTTTCATTTGCATATGTGCAGTTCAAACCAGAATTTTGCCCCCAAAGTTTTCTGGTTTGTTGTTTCACTGGCTGTGATGTTTGTTTTTTGTTTGTACAATCCTGCTTAAAACAACCTCCTATGCTATTTCAGAAGTGCTAGTGAACTAAACTGACTAGCGAGACAGTCCTCTACTGCTGTGAAGTAGCTTTGCATTGACAAATATGCTCTTGCAACTGCTTCCGATATGCAGAATGTGTTGATGTGCTGCTCAAGGCACATCAGTAGACAGGAGCTGTAACTGTGCTTTCATTTTTTAGAAAGCGTGAAAAGTGTATCTAGAGAAAGAAATATGCCAAAAGAAATCATCATTGTCACTTCAGATTTGGCCTCACCCTCAGAATCCTAAATAAAGCAATCCCTGCAACATTTGGATACTAGAAACTTTTATTTCAGTGGCATATTTCTGCCACTGTAATTAAAACCAGCCAAACTTACTCAAAACTCTTTATTTGTGAAGTGATGGAACTTCTACATGTATCTGAGCTAAAAAAGTGGCAGATAATCGTATCCTGTCAACAATTTATTTTACAACAAAAATTTAATATTTGTTGCCAGGCTTTAGATGTAGCAGTTGGTGGCTTTAGATTTCTCTATTCCTTCACCAAGAGAACTCAAAAAGAGCTCTGAGTGTTGTCATACACAGTTTTATCCATCCAGTTTTGGAGTGTACCATATCACAATTGCAAGTTATATGTTCTGTGACTGCTATAAGGTGACATGTAGGAGGTAGACTGACAACCTTTAAAACTATCATTATTTAAAAAAAGGTTCTAGAATAGTATTACAGTCTTTTGTGCTAAATCTAATACATTTCTTGGGTTTCTTTACTATCTACATTTAACTAAGGCAGTCATGTTTTAATTTTTATGACATTTTATACAAAAGAAGTAAATGCATACAATAGGAACTAGATATTCCAATAATAGAATGCACAGTGAAGTACAAGGCGCTATTGACATCAGGCCTATACATGCATATTCCAGGAAGGGATAGACAACTGAAGGCAATCTGTTTCCAAGCAGCCCCCAAGGTTTGGTGTTAAGCTGGCAATCAGATTTTGATCTGTCCACTTCAGCCTTTCCCCTTTATTTAGGGGGCGTGGGAAATGATAATTGGGATTCAGCTTTTTTTTTGTCAGTCCTTCCTAGTTCTGTCGGAAGGAAGAACCCTGATGGTATATCAGAAAAGGGACTGCAAAAGCATAGTCTCTCTTGATCTCATTCCCCAAAGCCTATTTGTCATGTAGGCAATGGGATATAGTAGCGTCATAGACTTCATCCCTGGGAAGGCAGAAAAATTGGGTGGTTGTGTATACTGCTGCAAGAATGGGAATATTAACACCACAAAATGGAACACTAGTTGCTTCTGAAATTGCTTATGTAGATGGGGGAGCCACAGCAAAAGTAACCACTGCAGGGTAAGGCTAAGCAGCCTACAGTCCAGCTGCTGTACCTTTTGTTTACCAGATTTGGAACCTCATCTTGAATGGCATGGGCTGTCACATGAGCAGGTAGTCCCACTATAACAGGAGACACAACATCCCCAGACCTAGACTAAAACCTGTTCTAGGCAGTAAACAGCCCTATGCACTTGCCCCACAGAATGAGATGGTTTATGATCAAGAACCCAATGACAGAATAAAATGCAAAGATTGACTACTATCCTTCCTGACATGCTGAGTGAATTGAGGTTGCATTATGTGAACTTGTATGTGAACTTGCAGATTTGGCCCACTTTTGGAGCATATCTACCTCTTTATTACTGGCATGTTTTACATTACTATTTTCTTTCCCTTTTTTACAAATGTAATCAGAAACCCTTTTTCCACTATCACCCCTCTCCCAGGTAGGTCTGCTCCCATCCCTCATACTATGTTAATGTAATGTTCATGATCTAGCTTTAAAGCTCAAAAACAGGGAAATTCAAAGTTAAGGATGTAGCACCTTCCTGGAATTAGCCACTTGATTCCATCTGTTGAAATCCCTTTGTGCAAGTAGCAGGGTAAGCTCTAGAGCTGCTTAGGAATTTTTAAACTGAATTTTTTTTTGCTGCAAAATGCCAATAACCAAAACGAAACCTTTTTGCAGGAAAGGGTCTGATTTGATAAATTTCTCAAATTGAAATTTTTTGAAAAAGTTTCTGAATGTTTTGTTTTGACTTTTTCAAATTGATAAAAATTCCAGTTTTTCACGTTGAAATTATTTTTTTGTTTTGAAATTTAAGCTAATTATAGTAAATGGTCAAAATTGAAATGAAATATTTCAGTTCACCCAAATCTACTTTTTTTTTTTTTTCAGATTTTCAATTCATAAACATTTTTGTGATAGACTTTTTGTCCCAATTTGGAATGGGATTTTTTTTTTTAAATCTCAAATTTTCACAGAACAGGAAAAATTGTTCTCACCTAGGTTTATCATCCTTCATTCTAAACATCCTAATGTTTAAGGGATTAAGCAGAGTCATTAAAAATGAATAATGTGTCATAGCAAATAATTTTTAAATGATTCAGCATTTATATAAAAGTTATGGGTTCTACCTTTTTCATTCCTTACATTTATTTCTTAGGGTACGTCTACACTACCCACCAGATTGGTGGGTAGTGATCAATCTATTGGGGATCGATTTATCGTGTCTATTGTAGACGTGATAAACTCGATCCCCGATTGCTCTGCCGTTGACTCCGGAACTCCACCGCGGCGAGCGGTGGAAGCGGAGTCGACGGGGGAGCAGCAGCGGTCGACTTGCTGCCCTCCTCACGGCGAGGTAAATCGACCTAAGATACGCCAACTTCAGCTACGCTATTCGCGTAGCTGAAGTTGCGAATCTTAGGTCGATCCCCGCCCCCCCTCCGCCCAGTGTAGACCTAGCCTTAATATTCCCCACTAACCATAAAATTCTGACATTGTTACCCGGAGTTCTTTCAACCCAAAGCTCTTGGTAACTTTACTCTGTGCAAGGAGGTGTCAGGAAATAAATCAGGGGAGACACGGCCGTCCGACTGATAGATGGCTGGTACAAACAGGACAACACAAGAGTGCTTTCACTTAAAGCTAAACTGTACTAGTCTTAAGCACTTACACACGTCCGCAACAAGTTAGTAAAACACCCCCAACCCTTGATAATTACCAAAGCTGAGTGTGGCTTTTGAGTGACACAGTGGCAGCCCTTCTACTGCTGGGGAACACAAGATGCATCCAGAGGGAGAAGCCAATCCCGAAGAGTCCCGCCCATCTCAAGCTTTCCCCCCTTATTTATGCATAAGTAATAGAATGACATGTCCCTTAAAGAAAACTTGTCAAGTAAGCAGTTTCAAGCAAGAGGCTCCTTCTGATTATTGATTAACCAGGTGTAGGTTTTCCAGAGTCTGCAGACCCCAATAGACATTCCTGTTCTTTTAAAATGTATGTATCAGCAACTTCAACACAGTTCTTATCAGGAAGGATGTGGGGTCAAGCTGCCCCTTCCGTGGCACCCCAAAAACCCCTCCCCTCTTGCCTTGGTCAAGCTGAGTTTGCTGACTGGCCAATTTACAGCTTGCTGACTAGGCTGCTTTTTAACAATAAGCCATAGTGGTTTTAGGCACTTTACTGGTTTGCCAAAGTCTCCCTGTACAACATCACAGTTATTTCCACAGTAACCAATTAGTGATAAAGAATGAGAAAAGAGAAGAATATAGGGCATGTTAGTAGGATTTTTTTCTAAATAGAAGGATTCTAAGATGTTTTTGTCAAGGGGTGTCAGCTATAACAATACTGTCTGGAACATGCCTTTTTGTAGGTAATTTTATTTTCTGCATCCTGCAGGGGATGAAACAAATGAATGAATGAAGAAAAAAGTTTGCCATCTCTAGGCCATAAATTACATACTGCTAAAATGATTTGGAGATGTCAAGGGCAAGAGCTTTTTGTACTTTTACTTGAGGAGTTATTAATTACATTTGGTATATTGCTGTATTCTCTTCACATTATTCTCCTTGTTTGCTGCTGTGCTTTACTGCTTTCAGTGTTCGAGGCACACAAGCGGGCATTGTATAGAATTCTCTGGGAGTTACCGATGTGGGGAGTTACTCAGCTGGTGTAAATTGACACAGCCCCACTGGTATTGATTAAACTATACTGATTTATACCAGCTGAGGGTCAGGCCTGGATATTTAATAAGGGCCTAATTTTGCTATCCTTATGCACACTGAGTAGTACCTTACTTTGTGAGCAAACCTGTGTGTTTCAATGGGATTATTCGTGTAGTAATGTACTACCTGATATGAATAGGAGCAAGAGATCCTTTCCTACAATGCTGAATAATCACTTTGGGACAGATCACACACTCATATGACAAATACCACAGAACTCAATCACTCTCTATTGCTCCTTTTTCCTCTGGCCACACTGTCAGCATTTCCCCTGACTCCTGCTGTCTTGGGACTGCCCTCCAGAAGATTTCCCCAGTGTGTGGGGGCAACAGAGAAGTGTGATACTACACCTTAATTTTTTGCCAGATTCCATATGGGATCCTGGGGGAGAAAGATGTGCATACCCTTGACCTTCAGTTTGTGCTCTCCTTGATGAAGGTGTTCTGTGCCTTTGGAGGGCCCTGAACAGTCAGTACAGAGAGACAGACTGCAGTAGTGGTGTATTAACCCCATTCTATGCAGGATGGGAAGGATCTGTGTGGAGGCTCCCCTGACAGCTACTGATCAGGGTCTGCCAGGTTTGCAAAATTTATATCATCTCCTCTCACTGAATAAGGCACATCATGCCATTGCTAAATGATTTGCTTTGACTTCTTGCTGATTTCCAAATAGAGTTTGGCTCTGTGGATATGGGGAAAGCAATGGACATGATATATCATGACTTTAGCAAAGCTTTTGATATGGTCTCCCCAGTATTCTTGCCAGCAAGTGAAAAAAGTATGGATTGGATGAATGGACTATAAGGTGTTAAAAGGAGTTATTAAGGTGGATAGAAAGCTGGCAAGATTGTTGGGCTTAACGGGTAGTGATCAACAACTCCATGTCTAGTTGGCAGCCGGTATCAAGCGGAGTACTCCAGGGGTCGGTCCTGGGGCCGGTTTTATTCAACATCTTTATTAATGATCTGGATAATGGGATGGATTGCACTCTCAGCAAGTTCGCAGATGACACTAAGCTGGGGGGAGAGGTAGATACGCTGGAGGGTAGGGATAGGGTCCAGAATGACCTAGACAAATTGGAGGACTGGGCCAAAAGAAATCTGATGAGGTTCAACAAGGACAAGTGCAGAGTCCTGCACTTAGGACAGAATAATCCCAAGATACAGGCTGGAGACCAATTGGCTAAGTGGAAGTTCTGCAGAAAAGGATTTGGGGATTACAGTGGATGAGAAGCTGGATATGAGTCAGCAGTGTGTCCTTGTTGTCAAGAAGGCTAACAGCATATTGGGCTGCATTAGTAGGAGCATTGTCAGCAGATCGAGGGAAGTGATTATTCCCCTCTATTCGGCACAGGTGAGGCCACATCTGGAGTATTATGTCCAGTTTTGCCCCCCGCCTCACTTCAGAAAGGATGTGGACAAATTGGAGGGAGTCCAGCAGAGGGCCACGAAAATTATCAGGGGGCTGGGGCACCTGACTTATGAGGAGAGGCTGAGGGAACTGGGTTTGTTTAGTCTGCAGAAGAGAAGAGTCAAGGGGGATTTGATAGCAGCCTTCAACTATCTGAAGGGGGGATTCCAAAGAGGATGGAGCTTGGCTGTTCTCAGTGGTCGCAGATGACTGAACAAGAAGCAATGGTCTCAAGTTGCAGTGTGGGAGGTCTAGATATTAGGAAACACTATTTCACCAGGAGGGTGGTGAAGCACTGGAATGGGTTACCTAGGGAGGTGGTGGAATCTCCATCCTTAGAGGTTTTTAAGGCCCAGCTTGACAAAGCCGTGGGTGGGATAGTTTAGTTGGTGTTGGTCCTACTTTGAGCGGGGGGTTGGACTGGATGACCTCCTGAGGTCTTCTACGATTCTATGTTGGTCTTGACTGCCTCTTTCCCTCTGTTATGAAGCTGAAATTGTTACTGGTAGAGAAATATACTGGTTACTGGTAGAGAACGCCCTTAGTTGGAAAGGAAGGGGGCTGCTAGCAGGGCACTTTCTGTGAGGGGCCCTTGATGTTGGAATTTACTCCACACCATTGTCTGAAACTGTATGAATGCACTGTGCTTCAGGGAGTACAGCAAAGCCCAACTATTTTGTCAGGGTTTGGAGGGCTGGAAAGATGGCTGCAGGATTTCTCAGGGAGAGCGCTGTGTGTATAAACTTTAACCCTTTGGTTGATTAAGCTTGGCTATGAATTTTATTTAAAATTATCAGAATTTGGGATAGATACTTTTAAATTTGTTTATTGATACAAATAAAAAATAAATATATTACTAATGAGGGAAGTATGAAAACTGTATTAAAGAACTAGTTTTAAGATGGTCTGTCGTAGTTAGGTGCCCTCTGAATACCTGTCATAGCCTCACTTCACCAGTACAGCAATCATTTGTAGATGTATTAACAAACATTTTCTGAATTAGGTTTCCAACATTACACTGCCATTTGGGGTATCATTGCTTTGACAAGGGAAGTACTTTTCACTTTCAGTTTAGGGGGAAAAACCTTATTAACTTCTGCATAACACTTTAAAATTACAAATAAAGTATGTATGCCTTCTAGAGTATATAATAAAAAGCATATCACACTACTTTATCAGTTATCCAGTTTAATCCATACTGTTTCTTGCCTCTAGATGAATTCATGTGAGATGTAGCATTCTAAATGTTTGTTTCTAGTGGAGTTTATTATAAGAAAAAATAATGCTTATATATCCTACCCTTGAGTAAGTATTGAATCTGGACTTAGCAAATGTACCGCAATATTACTTCATTACAAAATGTATTCATAAACTCTGAAATTCATTTAAAAGGATGCATAGTTAAATGACTCAACTAAAACATGATTTAAAAAATGAAACTTCAATATGTATTTCTCCTTGATTTAGTTTTTTTTCTGGTGGTGCAGTTATTCTCTGTTAATAAAAATAAATATCCACAAAGAATGGCTGGCCATAAACTTGAACTTTAATATAGTAAAATTATTATTTTATGTAGCTTTTCAGGGACACTGTTTGTAAAATCAAGGGTTCCATTAATTAAATAGTTCAAAAAATTCTAGAGTCAGCACTGTGGTCTGCAGGAGAGTGCCCTTCCACCCCCCCACTCCCACCCCCTGCTGTCACGACACCAAAAGGCACTCACTCCTTTCTGTGACTGGCCAGAAGACTGCACCCTAGTCTATTGGACAGAGTCCTGGATATGGTGATCAATACATTTGTGTCTTCTCAGGTGGATTATTGCATCCCATTATATCTAGGAATGAAGTCACACACCTTCAAAAGACTCCAAAACATGAGTGAGTGCCTGGTGGGGCTTGGACACTAGAGAGAAAGGTGGCTAGAAGCACCATTCCAGTGGAACTTTGGAGTTCTGCAACATGATAGACTCAGCACTGTGCAACCTTTGAATACTGCAAGACTAAAGCATGAATCTCCACTCTTATGGAATTTCATGTGGTATCCCTGGAAGGGACACACCAGTGTTTGGTTAATTGGAATTCAGAAATTCAGGGTTACAATGAAATTGCAGAATGGTTGAAAGTAAAGAGAAAAATAGTGAAAGTTACAAAGCTGCAAATCAGGAAAATTTTTGTTGTGAAACCTTTTGTACAGAGATCATAAATCTCCCTGGCTGACAAGTTAAAATTGCCAGCAGTTCTGTTCTCTGGGCCAATTTCAAACATATTTGTGCAATGAGCTGCAAACTCTAGAAGCAGTTCACCCATAGGAGAAGTGGTGGAAATGACTTTTGTCTTGCCCTCAAAGCTTCTAGCATGGAAGGGCAGCTTTGATCTCCAGCAAAGATTATCTAGTGGAAGTATAGAATTAGTATATCCCCAGTTGTCTCAAACTTTGCCCCTTCGCTGCCCAATACTGCCCTCTTTTAGGGAGTGTTACCTGAGTGAGAGCCTCCTGGTGCAGGGGCCATTGTAGCTGCATTTCTGCAACCTCTGTCCACAAAGTGGATGTTTTCATGGTTTGAGGCCCTCTACCAGGGTCTGAAGTGGTTCTCTATAGAGTATTGGTGTTTCTAGACTCTTGACTTTCTTGGCATCTGTTGCTCCTTTAGCATCACACAGCTGTAATTTTATATCCCTGAAATGCAAATAACAAGATACTTAGAGAATACCACATAACATAAGAAGAATCCTTTATTTTTTATTTAGTGCTATAAACATGTCTGTGCCTATTGACCCAAAGCCCAAACTATCATCTCCGTTCAACTTTCTTAATGTTGAAATGGAGGCATTTCTTTCTTTTATGACATATCCAACAGTGATTAACCCCAACTTTAGGCACTAGAATCCAAATTCACTAGGTATTAATAAAGACCTGTTTATCTGAGAGATAATGGAGACAGTACAACAAAATGTAAGGTAGGTGAGCACACCTTGAAGTTACCATTATGGAATAATACTGACCGCAAAAGCCTGTCTTTGACTTTCAGCTTTGTCTCTTGTCCCAATTAGGTGAAAAAGAGCCTCCTTTATTTGTCCAGCTCATCTCTTTCTCTCTGGCAAAGTCATGCTATCCCTTGTTTAACTTAGGCTCATGTGGCTTTCTAAGTGACTGATTTTTCAAAGTCAGGTAGTCTTTGGGCCTTTCATCAAACCACCAGGTCATAGGACCAGGCTAAATCCTGATTGGGTGATTCATCTTCCTTTCTTTCTCCCTGCTCTCTACTTCTAAGGAATGTAGTTTACTAGTGTAAACAGTCTGTGTGGATTCGTATAGACCTGTAGAAATTACATGAAAATTATAGCGGGGACCTGTTAGGTCAGAATAAAATATTTGTATACTAACAATAAATACAGAGTTGCAACATAAAATTTTAAATATAGCCACCTCTTCAACTTTCTCTCAGTTTGTAACTGTACAGAAAATGCTCTCTAGTTAAATTATACAAATAGGGTGAGAGAGAACTAAAATTCAAACCATATTAGGATTAACATAACTATATAAAATGTTATAAAAATAATAACCGTAAACCATTACAAAAGGTTACCTTTTCATTAACCCAAGGCAAAACTATTCTGCAGTGCAATGTTGTGATGGAGAGATAGTCACATTGAAATCAGGCTTCCAGACCTTTGACAGTAACTCTGTCAAGTATCTGACAATGAAACAGCAAACTATTTATATTAACCATCTTATGCTCATTCTGCATCAATCATTTCTTCCCTTGGAGCAGTTCTTGATGGAATTTCATATTTGCTATTTTAATACCATTTATCTAGACTTTTCATGTAGGATCTGGATGGGCAGAATCCTCCTCTGCCCCTAAGGCTGGTCACCTGCACTCTCATTGAGTTGGAGAACTCTGGGCGCACCCATCTGTGGCATTGCCCTGCAATTGCCTATCTATCTCCCAGCCCCAGCAGTTCAGCCAGGGGGTTCTGATGTTTTTGCCTTTCAGTGGCTATGGACTGCTTGGTGTCATTTTTAGGCCCCAGTCTTGAAGTACTTAGGGAAAACTTGGCCAACTGGCAATTTTGCAAGTAGTATGCATGACTGAGTGAGAGTTCAGGATTGGGACCTTAGACAAAAAGTGGAATATCTATTACACGGGCAATGACATGTAAAAAAAAGAAACACTAGACATTAAGATTAAACCAATAATTTTAAGAGATATTTTAGAATTTAATTATGGGCAATAATTCCTTTGTTCTTTAAATGGAGTTGTCTCAACACCAGTAGAAATGAATATCTTTGATTTAAGCCTTGTACCAGCCGGCTTTATTTTTAATTTTAGTATGTTGCCATGGCAAAGAATGTAGACAGACAATTCTGATCAGCATACAGCAATGTGTTTGTGTTGGCTGTGATGAAGGTAGCTCTACCACTGAGCTGTGTTGTTTCTTGAGCAAAGATTTTAAAGCCAAACAACTAGATATAACAAATGTGTTATTTAGACAGGTTCTGAGTCATTTTATGTGACTATCCCAAGGGACTTTGGCTTTACTATTCTCATACTTCCTCACTCCCAGAACTGTCATCTGGTATAATGGTATTTAATGAATTGTATTTAAGAACCTTTTTCTCTAGTCAAAGGCTCTCAGATTTCAAACCCCTTCCCCTCCCTCGCCAACCTTGCCTTGATAATCCATCTGCAGGTGTTGTTATTGTCCAGCTATACTGAAAGAAGGACAGGAGATATTTGACATAGGTTTAATCAGGCTGCAACTTTATTAGATGTTTGGTACTACCTGGCAGATAAAAGTGTAGAGTGCAGGTAACCCCATGTTTATTCCGTAATTCCCCAGGGGGCTTTTACCATCTCCCCCTCTTTTTCCCTCCAGGTCCCTCCAGCAAATCCACTACTGGGATCTTACCATCCATTCTAACCCCCTTGTAGGAGGGTTAAGGTGGGCTATAGGAAGGGTGGGGGTTGGCTCTCTGACGTACCAATCATAGGAGTCCCCAACTGCCCCCCGTTCGTTCTTTTAATGATCATTCCAAGCCATTTATC
Organism: Trachemys scripta elegans; assembly: GCF_013100865.1. Taxonomy (NCBI): domain Eukaryota; kingdom Metazoa; phylum Chordata; order Testudines; family Emydidae; genus Trachemys; species Trachemys scripta. Next base: position 50,153,911 of record NC_048298.1, read on the forward strand.
CTGTCACTGTATCACTTTCCTATGGAGTACCTGCATTGGACCTCCACCCTACACATAAATAATGAGTTGTGACATATGGCTACCGCCCTTCATACCAGGCATGAACAGAGCTATTCCTGAACCTACTGGGGGGAGATAAAAAGCCCCCGACTGCACCCAAGCCAATCTGGTGGTAAGGGAAAAATTCCTTTCCCGACCCCCTAAAAAAAGGGCAGCCAGTGCAATGCCCACAGCAGGTCTTGACCAAACCTGGTATTTCACCACCTAAACGGGAGGGAGGGTGGTTGCTGCTTCAGCCTGCTCCATGTAAAAGGAAGGCTTTTAAACCCTGCATTCCAAGGGGATGAGTCGGTGACCACACTGACCCTTCTGCTGCAGTTTTCATCTTCCCACCCAGCCATAAAGCACTGTTCCCTTCATTTGGCCAGCCAGCCAAATACACCCTCAGCCCCCCTGCTTAAAGGTGCAGGGAAGTCATTCATTTTTAACTTTGCACAATAAAAAGGAGGACTTGTGTTATACTTTTTCTGAGGAAAAAACAACTATTAATGAGACTGAGAAATGTAGTATTAGTGTATGTCTACACTGCAAAGAAAATCCTCCAGCACTGAGTCTCAGAGCCCAAATCAATTGACTCGGGCTCATGAGGCGCAGACTGCAGGACTAAAAATAGTAATGTAGCACCGAATCTCAGAGCTTAGGTCAATTGACTTGGGTTGCGGGACTAAAAATAGTAGTGTAGGTGTTCCCACTTGGGCTCGAACTCGGGGTCTGAGAAACAAACAGACACACACACAAACACACATGTCATGAGGTTTCAAAGCCTGGACTCGAGCTCAAGTGGGAACACCTACGCTACTATTTTTAGCCCCACAACCCAAGTCAATTGACCTAAGCACTGAGATTTGGTGCTGCATGTTTTCTTTGCAGTTTAGACATATCCTTAGAGACTGTGCACGAAGCCTGCAGCAATGAAGTCCAATGGAGCTTTGCCATTGACTTTAATAGGTTTGGGATCAAGTCCTTTGGGAAGCGAGGCCAACTTGTCCATTTTTTTACGCTGCCTGGTGTCTTTTCTCTATTTCATACCTTCTGTCCAAATAGCTTTTGTTATGGGGAAAATTAAATTTGTCAGTTTAGGATTAAGTTCCCAACTTACTAGAAATCTCATTAGAAGAGGAGAACTCAGGATTTCTACCATTCAGGAATGGTACTAATATCAGAACTCAAATACTAGCCTTCGTTTGGCCTCAAATCTGAAGACTGAGCTCTAGCCTAAACCTAATCCAGATCCAAGTATTCTGGCTTTATCCAAATAATCATAATGCCTTGATCCAGTGATCGCTTCACTTCCCAGTTTATATATTAGGAATCAAAATTTACTTAAATTCCAGACCAGAGTTTTCATGTTTCCATTCACTAGTTCTACTTTATTCCCCACCACCCTAGATGGCTGGAATTATATGTTTGGACAATCAGGAATCTTACTGTACATAATTTATTAGCCTTCGAAAAGGTCAGTAACACTCAGATTTTTGTGTCAGATAGGGTAATTCATGGACGTAACCAGTTGATTTAATCTAAAGAAAGCATATTAACACTACACACCCTAAGTTCCGGCAAATTTGAACCACACAGAACTGAATCAGAAAAAATGCCAAAAGAATGCATAAGCCATGGGTAGCAATAATAATAGTCTTGTTGCCAAACATTCCTCTTCTCCCTCCCCAATGGATGTGTAGCTTTGAATACTTAATATAAGGGCCTGATCCAACTCCCATTGATGTCAATGGGAGTCTTTCCATTTGCTTTGATCAGACTAGGGATTCAATGCTAGAAATTCAGTTTGAGGTGACATTTCATCTGTACAGTTGTACCATTGTTCTAAAGGAACACAGGAGTATACTTTGGCTGTAAATAGTTTTGTTTTTTTCATCAGGAGAGGGTTAGAGTTTAGACCAGCAGTCACAGGAGATATTGCCATTTTTTTAAATTGCAGACAACGGTCACCATTATGGATTATAATCACAATCAACAAAAGAGAAAAAACCCTAGTGTGATGTGTGTGTTTAATTCCATTTTTAAATTTTACTTTCTTTCCTGCTAGTATGTTTAAACAATCAGAACATTGTTTTTATTTTAGTATTTGATTTATTTATTCTTATTTCAATATATTCACAGACTATTAACAAGCATGAAGTATATTGTCTGTAAACTAAACAAAAATTCAAATACATTTTTACAGAAGTAACTCTAATGCTTATTATTAGCATTAATATATTATAGTTTTTTTTCATTCTAAGCAACTTGGTTATGAAGAATAAAGTGCATTATATTTCTGAATGAAAATATTTTAGAAATGGGCTCAAACCAAAATTTCCCCAAACTTTGAAGGCTGAGGGGGTTTTCAGAATCCAAACTCTTAACATCCTTTAATGTCCCAATGTCATGAGAAACTCGCAAAGTCCTGATTGATGCAGTGACACCCAGTTCACCAAGTATCATTGTACTGTGTCTCCAGATGCTGGCATCCTAGTGAGGGGCAGAATTAAGGGTGTATGAATGTGCTGTAGGGTAAGTGCTACCTTAACTTTGCACTTCCTGGTTTTCTTATATTTTAACACCCAACAAGGGATATGCTATGGGACCTAAAATGAGCATTTCCTGGCTGATTAACATTTGAGTTTATGGTGTCTATGTCTCATATTCTGGAAGGCTAAAGGGAGCATTGGTGATGGCAGCAACCTTAACTCCATCTTAACAAAATATTTTTTGTAAGTGAATAAGTAATACAAGTCACTTTTTGGTTACTAACTTGAGCAACATATCAAGTATAAAATAATGTGACATGTTGTTGTCTGAAAACTATTTCTGACATGGCTTTAGGATCCAGTCATAAATTATTTATAAGATATCATTTTAGATTATTTACAAAAAGTTCTGAGTGTCGTCTTGTTTTGATATTTTTAAGCCTCCTAAAGAGTTGCTGCTAAATATGGGCGTTAATTTTGTCTTGACTCTAAGTAACAAATCACAAATGATATTCATCATATTGAATGAACTTTTATTGTGTAGCAGCCATAAATTCAGTAGAACAACTAAGGCAAGGCTTGATGTACTGTAGATTTCAGATATAGGGTCTGATTCTCTGGTGCTCTGTACCTTGAATAGATCCTTATACCAAATCAGAGTGGTAGCATTTTACACGCACATTGCACTAATGTAAATGACTGCGTGAGATACAAAGTATTGCGGATAAGTCCTGTAACCAGTTGTTTGTTTGTTTGTTTACTTTTATCTTAGTTTTGAGGAAAACCTTGACTTTTTTAGAGAAGGGCTCTGCTTATATCTAATAGGTTCATGTGTTTCAACAAGTTACTTTAAGCTTTTCATTAATAAGTAGTTTCTGATGATGAAGGTGTTGGTTGTAATTCTGTAGTTTAGGCTGCACAGAGCTTCTCACTTATGTGTATTTTATCATAAAGAGCTAGCTAGGATAAATTGATTTTTTAACAGAAATTGAATATGTTTTATAATGTCAGCTTTTTAAAAAACTGAGTTAAGGTTTTGGGTTTTTTTGTGAGAATGATCAACATATGTTAACTATATTCCTTGTGACTAAAATGTGTAATTTTCTGCTCTGGATACTTGTTCCTATAATAAAGGCCCCGGTTTCTGTGATTCCCTGATTCTGTGGCTGCAGAATTCAACCCTTGCCATCGGCATGTGTTCCTGAATCTCAACTTAAAAAAAAAGTATCTTTTACAGTTGAGGCCGCCGACCTTGAAAATATGATCTGACGATAAACAGATGAGTGAGATACCTGCCTGGGTCTACAGAGAGTTAGAAACAGTAAGCTTTGTAGATGTGACCTGCCATATTAATCTCAGTCAAGGCCCTGTATATTCTATAATTCTGTGGTCATAGAGTTTAGTATTTTTCCAGGATGCCACAGGATCACCATTTGGCTGAACCAGATACTGGGCATTTTGTTTTCTGACTCACTGCTCTACCTGGACCCAGCTGCAATGGCATCTTGTTCTCCAGCTTTCCCCACAAAGGGGAGTTAATTGGTTTACAGTGGATGTTCCCTGCACTGTTCAATAGAGGCAGCCAGCCAGCCAAGGATCAGGGAGACAGAGCTGGAGTCCAGCTCTACCAGGGAGTGGGGAAAGCTAGAAGTGTAGGCTGGTGATCTGTGCTGCCTAGGGAACAATGTAGCAGCCAAGGCCTAGGAAGCCTGGAAGATGAGCCACTGAGGCTACTCTCTCGCTGCCTTTAGCAGAGGAGGAGCTGGACAGCAGGGAATGAGAAAAATCCAAAATGTATGTGTAATAGGATGGGGGGCTGCCCATTTCCATTCCCTCCTTCCTTCTGTTTTCCACTTAGCCACTGGCTGAGCAAAGGGGTGTGTGTGGAGCCAGCTGATTGGCTGCTGTGTGCCCCCTTGCTTATTTAAGCTAGCTATGGCTTTTCAAAAAGCCTCTTTCTCTCTGCTTAGCTGCCCTGCCCTCCCTCCCCTTAGAAGTAGATTAAGAGCTCTACTGCTTATGATGCTACATTTCTGAACAGTCTCCTGTTTTTAGGGAAAGGGAAGGAATTTTTCCCATGAAGCTAAATTGGTATGTGATCTGGTGGGGTTTTTCTCCTTCCTCACAGCCCCTTGGAGGCACAGTTCGGTAGAAATGATACGATTCAAGGTTCATATAATGCAGTTAAAATTACTGACTTGTTGCAACTTGGGGCCCATGTGCTGTGTGGGCAAAGGCTAAAAGGGCCAGCTCTCAGAGGTAAATGAGACTTGAGATAGTACAGTTAGACTTTGTACTCACAGAAGGAAAGTAGCCTGAAGTCTTTGCAGATGAGGTTCCCCCATCACTCTACCCCACCCCTTATTTGAGGGGCAGAAAGGGAAAAGTTTTAACAACAGAGCTGAGTCTGTAAGGAGGTTCTACCCTGAGTTATTGTTTAGTTTCTGATTAAAGCCCTATAACTCTCAATGGAACAAATTAAAAGCCTGGTACGGTGAGAGCAGGCTGAGGACAGTGTGGTGCCCCTCCCCAGATATAATTAATAAAGTTTGCTGCCATTTAAACCAATCCCATGCATTTGTCATTAGTTTGCCTGCTTGTCCTGATCAACAGCTACCTGTCACCTTCTTTCCTGGCACACTTGTGGGAAGGAGGTTCTAAGCTGGGCTGCTAGGACAACATCACAGGATCAGTGGTTCAGGGAGTGTAGCTATGGTGACTGGGAAGTATAGCGACAAAAATATGCTGAGAAATAATCACTGTCAAAAATGATTCTTGACAAACTGTATGTCATTGAGCAGTAGTTATGTGGGGATCGGAAGGGATGGGAATGAAACTATTTGATAGTGGTGGAAGAAATTAAGATTGGTGCAGAATTTGGTAGTTGTTGCAATGGACTTTTAGGGATTGTTATTAGAGAATTTAGGGGTGGTTATTGTTCAGTTTGATCCTCTTGTGCTGTGCTGTCCTCTTCAGAGCTTGATCCCCCTACCTGAAATCCTAGGACTAGTCAGAGGTGTGTCCAAATGCAGTTGGCACCTGCCAAATTTCCATTCTGTATTGGGAGCTGCAACAGGGACAATAGATTTTCTCCATCTTCAGAAAGTCACCAAAGTTAAAATAAAAGTTCAAGCAACTCTGAACTCCCATCCAAAATTTTGATTCTATCTACGTCTTACTTAATTCCAGCTCCCCTCAGATTCTTGCCCTTAGCCTGGTTTTCCTGCAGTTTTTGTAAGAAACACATTTTCTTCTATCAAAAGATACATGCTTAACCTTTTCAAATTCTTTATTTAAAATGGCATGATTTTGACTCACAGTATGTAGTTCCTCCTCAAAGGTTAAAACTATATCCTCAAGTCTGGAAACATAGAGTATGTATGCCTCCAGTTCTTCTTCTTTCTTCAAGTGTATTAATGGTGTATAACATCATCTGGTGTGAGACTTCTGAAGAAAAGATTACTTCTCATTCACCTCTGGCTGACTGTGATTTCTTACAGATTGGAGACTGAAAATACAGCAGGAGAATGCTGTTATACTGAAGCACAGGGAACTTACTGCTATTTGCTATACAGAAGCTTTGGTGGCTAGTTTGCCTTTTCAGGGCTCTTCCTACAATAACCCAACAGAAAAAGCACAGAACGTCACTGTGAAAAGAAGACAGTATAGTTTTTACCAAGGACCAAATATCCTAAGCAAAGATGTTTAGTAGCTGAGGAATAGGAGCTCCCTAGAAATAGTTCTGCACACCTCCATTAGTAAAGTAGCAGTTTCAGCTGCAGTCTTTCCCCCCTACCTTAAGAATAGCTGATATGATTCTATGACTCTTAAGAGCAAACTAGGAGATCTGTGTTCTATTATTGATGGTTTCAGAAAATCTTGATTTTGATATGTGGACCATCTACTTTATTTGTAAGACTCTCAAGATCCCTGAAACATAATAAAACTTCACAGTGAATGTACAGGAGCCCTAGATATTTTTTCTAGAGTAGAATAATGAAAATTTGTCTTATCATGTGATCTATGCATCTCATTATTTCTGTCTCCTCAGCTAATTTCTCAGATGCTAGTAGAACTCCAGGCATTGCAGAAATAGTGATGGATAAGCAGCCTGTTGTTGATCTAAAATGTGATTTCAAGCCCCAAAATATTAAGATACAAAATAACTCCTGAGTTTTACAGCTGCCAGAGGCAAGTTCATATTGAATAGATTTGTGTTACTTAATAAGTCAAACATTTAAAATTCAGTTGGATTTAGTTGATATTTTGACAAGAAGTGGAAGAGGTCTATGTAATGATTTACAGTATAGCTGCATCAGGAAGCACTGATATTTGGGTCTTTCAACTTTCAAATGTGCTAATCCTTTCCCCATGTAAATAACTCAAGAGCACAATTTCTCAAATATGTGTAAATACTGAGAAATTCAGTGATTTAAGAGGTTAACAAATTAAGGTCCAGTTAGCTCAGAACCAGAATGTGATTGATTTATTTTATCTTGCTTAACTGTAAGAATGTGTTTAAGTGCTTTGCTGAATAGAGATGAGATTATTCATATGCTTCAAGTTAAGCACATGCTGAAGGCTTTGCTGAAGTGGGGCTTAATTGCACAAGTGTGATTACAATAAAATATTTATTAATTATGCAAATAACCTAATTCATTAATCTTCCATTGCAAAAAGATAGACACCTCTCTGTGTGTGGATTAAAAGCAGAACTTAATATCTCAGTGAGAAAAACATAGTTTTTTAGGACAAGGTGGTACATTAAATGCAATTATAATGTATGGAGAAGGAGGGAGATATCCATATTACGTATTTATGTAGAGCATGTCTCTCGGTTTACCTGCCTGGTGTTATTCCATCTTTCCAAAGCAAAGAAGGTAGTTAGGGAGAACAAGCAGGGAATGAAATAGACAGAGATAAGATACCTTCAGAATGAATAGGAAGGGTCTTTTAGAGAACAATGGGGGACTGTTAATCAGGAAATGCTTACCTACCCAGCTCTAGCCAAGTTAACACATTTATTTTCCCAAGGTCAGAGCTTAAGATCAAAGGGACACTAAACCATTTAAACCCTCCTACCTATTTCAGAAGAGAGCATCAGCTGTTGGAGGTGAGACTGACAGAGACTCACTGCCAGAATACAACAGCACAGATTTTCTCCTAGCCCAGATGTAAGGTGTCTGGGCTCAGTAGGATTTACCAAAAACTTTAAGCAATGGGTAAGGTTTAGATAAGACACAGGCATATAGGCTTTTTTTGTTTTATCCATCTTCACTGTCTATTATTTACCTTTGGGTGAATAAACAAGAGGTTTGTTTTGATAAAACTGTTTTGAATCACTTTAATCAGCCAATGGCACAGGCTCCTGAGAGAAATTTCCTTGCAGATACCAAAAACAGTTGGACCTATCATGTTTACATGATTCAGAAACAGGGGTCTGTAACTAACCAAGAGTGGCTGGACTACAACCCTTGAGCGGTGAAGGAAGCTGAGCATGTCATCTCAGGGGTGCACTTGAGAGGGCCTGCAAAGGGGTCTAAAACTCACACTGTAACTCTGACACTATACATATTTCTCATTTATAATTGAAAATATTTAATTACTGCCATGACTGATGAAATAGAAAAGATGGTTATATAAAGTTTAAGATTTTATATGGATATGAAATGAATAAATATGATAGTCTATGCCCTTAAACACTACATAGTAAAATATCAAGGGAATGCAATATCCTTCCTTCTCAGCCTTCACTGATAGAATATGTGGATATGTAAAATGTTAGGGCACCATCAGGTGATACTAATTCTCCAGATAATGTAGTACCTGAACACTGGCTCTGTCTGGAGTTGAGCCAGGGATGAATTTGGCCCCCTGTATTTCTAGTCAAGAACATACTTGAATTATTCATATGCCAAATGTGACTCCCATGCTCAACAAGCATAGAAAGCTGCCTTAGCACCTCAATCTGGCTGGACACTACTTTCATACAGTGGGGCTCAAGTCCTGAGAGAGGAGACTGCCTCTTCACCAGTCCCTTTGCTACCTCCCACCAGAGGTGAAAGTAAGCTGGTACAGCTGTGCCGGACTGGACCGGCTTTTCCTGCAGGGAGCCCTGGGCCCTTTAAATCGCCTCCGGGTAGCAGCGGCAGGGCTCCGGTGGTGATTTAAAGGGCCCAGGGCTCCCCGCAGCAGCCGGAGCCCCGGGCCCTTTAATTCACCAGTGAGCCCCGGGGCTCCCAGCTGCCTCTGCAGCTGGTAGTTCTGGAGTGATATAAAGGCCCCGCCTCTTCCTGTGGAGGCCATGCCTCTTCTGGTTGAGGCCATACCCTGCTTAGGACTCTGGCGAACCGGTAAGTCCTTTAAGTTACTTTCACCCCTGCCTCCCACTAGATCCCTGTGTGAGAGGAGGGTCTTTCTTGCTGAATGACAGCTGGAAAGGACACAAGAAAGTTAATTTCTTCTGCGCCCTACCCTGCACCTAATCATCCTTCAAGGTATTTAAACACTCTTTTGGGCTGTCTATTTTAGCTATGGGGGGGCGGAATCAAATATCTATTAAGCATATTTATATGTTTCTCCCTGTAAATCTTGCAGCTCAGTGAGAGTATATATAGACTGCAAATGGTTTTGATAGAATGTACCATTTTCAATAAGCTGTGGGCATCTTCACACAGAGACCTATATCGAAAGTCTTTTACAATTTTAATAACATACCATGCAGCTATCTAATGATAATTTGATATCCTAGCTACCCATCGAATATCTGCTCCCTATCGCTTTTCAACAGAATGTTTTTCTGTAAGCCAGACTGCTTTTGTATGTCATTATATACGAAAATATAAACAAGCCTCACAGTAGGGCTTTTTGAAAGATTTAATTAAGTGGAATGGTCTGAGTGGTTTTTTTTCCTGCCGAGTACGAGAAAATCAAAATGATTCTGATAAAAATACCCAGAGACATGTCAGTCTAAAAACATGAACTTACATAGTATGAAAGAACTGGGAAAACTATGAGTGTGATTACAGATCTGTTTGCTGCAACCTACAAATGTGTTCTTTTGAAAATTTTAAAACAATTCACCTACCTTTTCAGAATCTCCTTTCTTACCAGGCAAAAGCTGTAGTATCCTAAACATGCTTTTCCAACTTGTTTTAACAAGGATAAAATGTCTATTATCACACCCAGTTTTTATTAACACATGTCTTCTTGAACTAGCTTCTCATACCAGAGGAAAGAAATTATGGTGTCATTGGTCATGCTGTCATATGTATAGTTGGTAACACTATTGTATTGCACTAGTGCTTAGAAATCCCAGTCAGGATCAGAGGGCCTAATCAGGGAATAGTAATTCTCAGAACAGATTTTTCTATTTAAATATATCTAGGAGGTTGAAAGTTTCTTCAGATGTGAACCTAGCTAGCATCATCTGTCTCTTTGTCACTTCAGGGTTAGATTGCTGAACAGTATAATTTACAGTGGTTGTCAGTTAACTTCCAGGCAGAATGTAAGGTAGTGAAACAAGCTAAATGGTGTGGGATCTATCTACTTAGAGACTTTCTCTCTCCCAGTGCCAGATACTAGCACAGTTATCATCAGTGGAAACATTCAAGTTGGAACCTTGGAGTATAAAACAGAGGAAGCTACATGCAGGATGCTGTCCGCTAAGGGTTCCTTAACATTGAAATCCACTCGTCTCCTTGGTCCTAAATAGTCATAATTTGTTGCCATTCAGGATATGTTGTAAGGCCATCTACTGTCCTGGGCTTTGCGGGACAGATAGTGGAAACAGAGGGAATGGGCTGCTAATTTGTTTTTTAATTATGGGTGAAGATTAAGGGATGATGCTTACTGGGATGCTTTATTTTATTGTTTAATTTTGAGCTTTTGATAAGTCCCATCTTGTTTTAAAAATAAAAATAAATAAGTGTACTCTATATGGGGGCTATATTTTGAATTCATGCAGAAAGCAAAGCTAGTGCACAATTCTACAGCTTGTATCTTGGTGGGAGCATTTTAACAGGGGTGCTCTATGATCTGCACTGTCTGCGGGTTGCTTTTGGATGGAGTTTAAGATGTAAAGTTTGCCCAGTAAAGCCATAAATGGCTTGAGAATTGCCTAACTAAAAGATTGTCTGTCTTCCTGTGTTAGGGATGTTGATTACCAAAGGCACTTGAGCAATACCACTGTCAGTTAAAGAAGTGAGGGGCATTCTTGTGAGAATCTGTTTTCTTTGGTGTTTCCCCCCTTTGATATGAACTAGCCAGTACCTCTTGCCCTTGAGGGCATGTAGCAAAGCCTATTTATTCTCTTCAACTTTTGATCAAGTTAAGGAATCCTGAGTGTGATGAGTGGTGGATACATTGTTTGTTTGTTTTTGTTTTGCTTGCTCATTGTTGGGTGTGGGTGAAGGTGCTAGACTTGTAAAACATAAGACTAGTGTGTTTAAATATTGAGAAGATCACCTAGAGACTAGTATGCGTACCCTTTAAACTTTTCTCTTCTGAATTTAAATAAAAAAGAATATAGGCATCAATATTAAAAATAACTTCCTGGAATGGTGCTGTAGGACATCTCCTGTTAGCCACTCAGGCACTGGAAAATATGCATACTAACTAATGTGTGTGTGTGTGTGTGTGTGTGTGTGTGTGTGTGCGGGGGTGGGAGGGGGCAGAATATTATTAATAGGGCATAAGGTCTGAGCCTGGGTATATAAGGTCCAGACCTCAGTTTTCTGTCAGAGAGTTCCTGGACAGGAAAATAACTCTTTTCTCAATAGTGAATAGTGACCCTGAAATAGAACTCCCCCTTCTACTTTTTAAAAACTCAATGAAAACCTGATTTGTATTTTAACCTATTTACTCAGCTCAGCAATGCTAGCAACACTCACACTAATGACTGGTTTTCTAAGAGCCAAACTCTGCCTGACACTTGAGTGAGTTCATAGTGGAAGCAGAGGATGTAAGGAGCCGCTCCCACATTGTATACTCTTGAATATGGGCCAGACAGAATGACAGTTTATGGACTCTAAGGAGTATGGGAACAACTCTATCTATATTCCCTGGGGAGCACCCAACATTACAAATGGAGGTGAAGCCATGGTCCTATAGCCTGCCTGCCTCATATGCCAAGTACCAGCCAGCAGGGGGGAATAGGCCCTTCCTATAAAGGAGTGATGCAATGGGTGCATGTGCAGCTTTTGGGTGCCCAGGAGCTCTAAAACCTGTTTTTCCAGTGTTCTCTGGGGACAGCAGGATTCCACACTGGCCCTTACTATGTCATGCCTAAATTAGTGACATGCAGCAGAACAAATATCAACTTCATATGTAATGTGTAATGTACAGTATTTCCAACCGGGGTGTTCAGTCAAGGCAGACAATGTTATAGAATCAGCAGCAATGTAATCAGGTGAAAAATGTCACTTATACTGACACTCTCCGAAGGTACTGGTGCAAAGTATGCTTGACTGGAATTCACACAGAAGTTTCAAAATTTGTATGTATTTCTGAATAATTAATATATACAGACTTGGGATGTATCTGCTACATTCTATTTGAAGATAATAAATGTGTTGTAATGACAATTTCCTGCCACTTAAATTGCCAGTTCTTTACATTACTGAAATACATATATACTAGTGCTTTTTAATCTGGGCTGTTTCATGAAGGCTATTAAGAAGTTCAGTTCTTCTGTTGAGTAACATGACATAGTGACAGCCCTATTTAGGCTTAGAGTTTTGATGCATCAGTCAGTGAAATACTAAACAGCTCTAAACTATTAAATGATAATTTTTTTGGTATATGCAGCAAGCATGCATATCCTGCTGTGCACTAAAGCAAATTCTGTCTTAAATTTTGCAACTCTTTGGGCTAAAAATCTTTAAAATAAATAGTAGAATGGTTTATAAATCTTTCTGTAGGCCTATCTAGAATAATACTTCTGTTAATCATAAGCAAGGAAGAATCTCACAAATAATTTCTAATAAAGTTATACTTATTGGAGATAAAAGACTACCAGTAAAATATTGTAAATTAACCTCAGTTGAAAAAAAGGACTTTTGAAAAGACAGAGGAAGAAATGGAAAAAGAACATTAATAGTTATTGCTGACCTCTCAATTACATATCCTTGACAATTCCAAGAATTCAGTGCATTCAGTCAGAGGAATGTATGTACCAGGTTTTTTTGTTAATATATCTAAGTCAGTCATTGGCATTCGTAGCTGCTTTCCTTATGAAAGTGGCAAAAAATCCTGCATAATGCTTAATTTCCTTAATTCCACAGTATTTTGATACTGTTATGAATATAAATGATGATAGAAGGTTAACCAAGCTCTCTCTCTCCTCTGTAATAGCTTCATCTATGTGTGAAATTTATAATTTGGTAACTAAAAAATTCTTTGTTTTGCCCCTTTTATAACTCAGGCCTAATCTAGCCATTCAGCTCTGATTGACTAAAAGAACACAGCTCACTTATTTTGTTACTTAATTCACTACCCTATTTTGATTCAGTCAAGAATATGAACCTTATTAAGAATTCAGTGAGTGCCCACCTATTCTTAGATGAACATCTTAATTTGCAAAAATACATTGGAATGGGGTAGGTACAATTGTTCTACAAATTTCAAATAGCTATTCTGTGCCATACTGTGAATTTTATTCATTCTGAGAATTGGTCTTAGCATTTAGATTTTGAGCTCTCTTATATGGATATAGATATAGATGATGCATGCACACACACTCACTCATACAGTACATATACAGCATTTTGTGTGTGTATCTATCCATTTCTATGCATATGCAAAATGTTAAAACTGGTTCTCAGAATGAATACCCTTTATATTTTGTCACAGAATACCTGTCTGAAATCCATATAATAATTATTATGACTACACCATTCCTGTGTGTGTGTTTTGTTTATGGAGATATACCTATCTCATAGAACTGCAAGGGACCCCGAACGGTCATTGAGTCCAGTCCCCAGCCTTCACTAGCAGGACCAAGTACTTTTTTTTCCCCAGATCCCTAAATGGCCCCCTCAAGGATTGAACTCACACTCCTAGGCTTAGCAGGCCAATGCTCAAACCACTGAGCTATCTTTTTGAAATTAAAATGATCCCATTAGAATATTGGGAACTCCAGCTGAATCCTTGTTTGAGTCTACAGCAGGGCCTTTGAATGGAAACACTTATGTTATGCTTTATCTTTGTTAGAGCTAGTTCTCCAGCTATAATACTAACAAATCACTGAGTACAGGTTGAACCTCTCTAGTCCGGCACCCTCAGTACCTGACCGGTGCCGAACCAGAGAATTGACGAACCACGGGAGGTCAATATATAACGAGTGGGCTTCTTTTTACTTTTATGTCGCCAAGACGAATAAACGGAACAACACTTGCAATGCTGCCTAGCCAAGGCTTATTGGCTCTCTTCATAACAAAGTTTTAAAGTTATTCCACAATTTTACTGTATTGGCACAAGGAAATAAGTAGAGAAAGCAAAAAAACATAAAATCATGCCGGACCATGGATGTTGCTGGACCCGAGAGTGCTGGACTAGAGAGGTTCAACCTGTAACAAAATTGGTGTCCTGCATGCTTTTCTTCATCAGTTGATGGCTCCATTAGGTTTGACTTGTAGGAGTGGGGTAAGGCTGGGGAGAATGAGTGAAGTTGTCAGTATGTTGCCTTTCTTCTTATAGTTGAAACAAGCTTACTGCATTTTTATTTTGATAAACAAGGTAGCTTCTTGCAGTAGTAACAGCCAGCAGGATCATTTAAGATGAACAATCTGAGATGCCATGTGCTTTTTAAATAAAATAATTCCTTAGTTCTCACCTTAGTGTGTTTCTTACATGCATGAAAGAAGAGCAACCTTTGCTTCTTCTACTCTTGTTCATTACCACAGGTACTTCAGCTGGAAGAAGTGGTTTCTCTGGGATACTTCTTTAATCCACAGGATTTTATTTGTATTGAGCTTTTCTCCTGCTGCTGTACTTGGGAGAGGTTGATTCAAAGTTCAGCAATGTACAAAAAATGAAATGTAATAGCAGTTTACTTTCTATTAAACTATGGATTTTTTAAGATGCTGATTTACTGAGAAAATACTCTGAGACAGTTTTACCCCTACAGTCTAATATCAAAATAGCCTTTCTTAAAAACAAACAATCTAATTTGACACATAGCTGTCCTGCACAATATATTTTGGTTAGCTGGAACACTAGCTAGTTGCTGAAGTGTTTCCATTCTAAGATCCTGTTTTCAGTTGCTCCATAACTTTCCAAAGCATTCACCTTTGGGGCTGAAATTTTTCGTGTTTTTGTCCCTTTGTATACCAGTGTCCACTTCATGTGGCATACATATAAGGGTTGTAGTTGTTTGATGATACCCCATATGGGTTGCAGTGTGAGGACGTAGGGGTCAGCTGCGGGTATGCAGTTGGAGGGGATTTTATTTCTGTATCGAGTCAGGTTCAGGGCATTTGGGTGGCCTGCTCTATGATGCAATCTACTTCTCTAGTGGAGTGTCCTTGCTCGGTGAAGATGGTTTTGAGTGTGTTAAATAAAAGGTCCAATAAAAGATATTAGCTCACCCACCTTGTCTCTCTAATGGGACCAACACAACTACAACAACACTGGATAAAACTAATTTATGATGGCTAGAATAGTTTCTTATGGACCTTCCTGCTGGCAAAATGCATAACAACACTCTAGCCCCACTCTGAAACACCTCCTCTGGGGCCCAAATGCCCCCAAGATGCCATTGGAGAAAGGGGCCCAGATATGCCAACTTTACACCAGCCCAGGATTTCTCCATATTGGGGGAATTTTCCCTTGCCCTTTTAGGGCTGTTTTAAGGCCACTTTGTGCAGTGACGTTTGTGGAATCCAGGATTCAGCAACAACATTTAGCCTGAATAGGACCCCCAAATAGTTAGACAAATCTAAAAGAACAAAAAAGATCCAAAATTGTCCACTATCTGTCACAAGGTAACAAACTGCAAGCAGGAAATCTAAAATATAGCAAGAATTCCATTGAGTTGGACCTGCACATTGCTCCTTTATTAAACTTATTTGCAAAAAAAGTGTTTAATGAGAATATACTACTTCAGGGGAAAGAAACCCTAATTAGAAACAACAACTTTTATTGATCTTATTGTTTTATTTGTTCCAAGCTTGGGTGAATTTTACTCTTTGTACTTTGTTTAACATTGTTTTGAAGCACTTGGAATGCCTGTAGCATATAGATAGATTATAACTCAAATTGAGGGGTTAAAGCAAGAGAGACACTACAGAGTCATAGGTTGGCATATGCTTTTACAATGATGTTTTCTAAGAGTTGATATATAACCTGTGGCATTAGGATTCTTTCTTTCCAGTTTTGTTTTTCAAGAGTTTAGAGTTCCTCTCTGCCAATGGCATTCTATAGGCTTCATACAGTTTATACATATTAACAAGACTAAAAGACAAAACAAATTAAAAAGACTAACTCTGACTGATCTTGTTTTATCACTTTTAAGCCTGTAAGAAGTTTAGTCTTTTTAATTAGTGTTTCTCATGAAGAAGTACATTCTCATTAGACTTTTCTTCTTCAAATACAGCTCAATAAGGGAACAATGTGCTAAACTAATGCTGAGGAATTCGTGTTATGCTTTAGATTTGGTGCTTGTGGTTTGCTACCTTCTGACAGAAAGTGGACAATACAAGATTCTTACATTCTATTGGAATCTTTAGTATAATTATAATAGGGTCCTAAAACGTAAGTAGTCAGAAGTCAAAAAGGGATGTGTGGGGAAAAAGAACTGGGTGGCCTTCTTTATGCCAGCCAAAGTAACACCGAAGGCCCAAAATCAGGCCCTCTGACAGAGGCTCGATATACTGACTGCCCTTACAAAAGGCAGTACAGGCCAGGGCCTGAACAAGACTAAGCTGTACAATTCCCTGTCAAATTCGGTCAAGGGTTATGACCAGAGGAGGGAGGGGGAGGGAGCAATGTGGAATGCCTCAGCAACATAATAACCGCTTGTTTATGAAATATAATAACCGCTTACATGAAGAAATTGTTTCTAGTAAAGGCCAACTTCTCCTGTAGTTCCAGCTAACTGACAAACTAGCCAATCATATCTTCTTTGGGAGTCCTGTAATAAACCCCTATCCCCTTAACGGTAAAACCCGGAAAAATAATATGTATCTTACCAAGAAAAACATCCCAACTGGTGCCAAGTACCCATAGCGGAAACCACCAAGAAACCCCCCACCCAATATGCACCCAATTCTCGTAAAATGATTAGGAAGGTATCGGGAAAAGGGGACAGACCCCAACTCTTATTTCTTGCAAATGACGTATCATTTGTACTATGCTTGCGGTTTGTACAAATAAAAGCAGCCTGCGTGCTGTGCTAGGTGTGGTAGTTTTCAGACTGCTACCCCAACGCGTTGGTATGTATTGCAATAAACTGGCCTCAGGCTTGAGTCTGTGAACTAAAATCAATGCGTGGGTGACTTTTTCCACAACAGATGGTATGCTCTTGGTTCCTCATTGGAGTGTCTCAGTTAAGCTGTGTTCCCTGGTACTGTTCTTTCTCACCTCATGTTTTGGTGCGGAAATCAGGGTCTCAACCTAGTCTCTGCTGTTAAAGACCCAGTGACAGCATCCAGGGATTGAGGGAGTAAAGAAGCAGAAGATGGCAAAGGAAGTCAGGGGGGAGCATGCACAGTAGAAGTAAAATGGAGGCATGAGATATTGAGTGAGGGGTGGAAGCAGGAGCAGCAGAATGGGGCTGAATTTAGTCTTCCAATCCAGCACTTTTCCAGAAATGCCTATTTAACCACTAGTCATGTTCCTCTGTAAATCAGCTTTATTAGGAAGAGGTTTTATTTCTTGAAAAAAGTCAGAAGATGGTCAGTAGAAGTAATTTTCAGGGCATGACTTTCTGTCAGTGTCATGGGGCAATTGGCCCTTTAGGGAGAGTCAAGGCCTAGCTTACCCATGGCAGCCCTCTAAAAACCATCTGGGAGTAATTGGTTTCCCTAGGTAGGTGTTTAATGTTCAATTAGTAGAGGAGCATCTGCACCCTAGAAAACAGGCTGCCTGAGCTAAGGCAGTGAGTGTGCCCAGGAGGAAGGTGCTCTGAGGAGAAAGGGCTTATAAGGGGAATGCAATCCCAAGAGAGAACAGGAATAATGTAAAGGGAGAAACTGGGAAGGATCCAGAGAGAGAGACTGTTCCCCCGGTGAAGGGAGTAGGAATATCCTGAAAGAAGGAGCTAGAGACTTTCCAGGGGAAGAGAAGAGCGGTTCTGAAGGAAGGAACCAGAAATTTGCTCTCCAAAGAGAGTTGTACTGATGCTGGGATGATGAAGCCACGGAGAGTACCAGAGTAAGTCCTTGCCTATGTTTATATAAATTTCTGTTGTCAATAAATGAGCCCCTCAGAAGGGGGTGCTCTTTAATACACAGAAGCTCTGTTTGGACTTGTCTGTACCTGGCTGAGAAACTAAGGCATGACTCCCCCTTGCCTGAACACTAGGGGACACGCAGCCAGAAGCAGAATGTTCCCAGTCAGATTCAAATATATTTTGACTCCATTATTTATGTTCTCACTGTGTATGCAGAAATCCAATTGAAATCAACAGGTGACCATGCACTGAGAGAATACAGGATAGATGTGAGAAGAGAACGTAGTCCTCCACATCAGTAGTACATTTTTGCTTCTTATATGCTGCACTGGTGATTGCATCCATTTTATTATTTGTAGCCAGCGCTGTAATAGGTATAATATAATTCAATTAACTAAGAGTACAAATCCCTGTGATGATAGTGTGCTGCCATGGCATCTGAACTCCAGTTAGTGGGATAATTAAAATAGAGAATATTCTGTATGCTCAAAACACTCAACCAGCTATCTAAAACAACAGCAATACTGAAATCAAAATGTAGCAAGTCTCTCAAAAAGAAGCTTCCAAACAATGCTCACCCAGAAGCTTGGACTTAGTTGGCCTCCCCCTTAACTTAAAAGGAAAACTGCAGTGTTCCAAGGCAATCAGCAAGTGAAATAAGATATCGCACAGTCATTTCAGTGATCTGCCTTTGATTCTGTTAGATACTGTGAATTGTTAACTAACCAAATTATATTCAAGTAATTCAGCACCTGCTTAATCAAGCTACAAAATATGGAATTAGATATCGGCCACTTCAACTTCAGTGATTTGATTATGTAGAAGAGAGAGATTGGTGCATATACATCTAATCCTATGAAATTAAATCAGGAAAATTAGCTGAAGATATTCGTAGGGGTCTGTTTGGTGCCTATTTGCATAAAATGTGGAACTACCTACTTATTCAAAGAATTATTTTGTGGTGAGAAGTGAGGATAGAATTGAAGATACGTGTCTGTAGTTGTATTGGGTTAATAGTAAAGAGGCTAGGAGGTACCAAAAGTGTATTCTGATTAAATATAAATCTTGTCTGGGAAAACTGCTTTTGCATTATAAGAGAACTAAAATTTGTGAGTAACTGTCAAGACTCAGAGCTTAAAGGATACAGAGCGTGTCCAATTATCAAACACTGGTTAAGTTCGTTGCCAAAATTTTTCATTTTAGCCCTTAAATCAGTGCATAGTCAACCAAAATTCCCATTTTTGGTGTCCAAATGTAGTGTTGTTTATAATTTTTGGTATTTTCTAAGTAGACCAATAATAATGGCTTCTCTTTTTGTTTGCAGACATAAAATAAAAATGACTCAGTGAATGACTGTTAAACATAATGTGGGAAAACTCTGTTAAACTCCAGGGTCTGCAAAATCATTAGAATGTAAAATAAATCTTTTTAGGTATTTTGCAAATAGTATTTACTTTTCTCTTCCGTGATGTGGTTTGAGCATTGGCCTGCTAAACCCACGGTTGTGTGTTCAATCCTAGAGGGGGCCACTTAGGGATCTGGGGCAAAATCAGTACTTGGTCCTGCTAGTGAAGGCAGGGGGCTGGACTCAATGACCTTTCGGGGTCCCTTCAAGTTCTATGAGATAGGTATAGCTCCATATATTATGTCTGTAGCACAAGTCAATATAGTTCTAAATTCCTTGCTTTGTATGGCCTTATTTCTCTTATAAAATCATTCACTATATTTTTTCAAAAAATAATTTTGTTACATTTTATTAACGTCTGTTGTTGGTGCAGGTTTCTCTTGGACTTTTACATGCTCGTGCTACCCATATCCTGTGGCCTCCAAGGCGCTGGCAGAAGTTACAACCTATGCTGCCTCCAGAACGTACACCACTTCACAGTGATCAAGAATGACCTACATGTACATGATGGAGAAATGAAATATTGATACTAGGATTAACCATCAAGAGGGGTAGATGATGTAACAGAACAAATAAGAACGCCAATTGTACTATAACAGATACTGCTCCAGCAGAAATTCCCTTATGTTAAGGTGTCACTTTAAATCTAAAGTTTTTCTTTAATCTGTAACATTACATGGTGCATTATTTTGTCTTGGAGTAATTATTCTCTGATTGTGGAGTATTCCAATGTTCAATTTTCCAGAAACAGTAAAATATATGAGCCATTGTCTGTTCTAGTGCTCCTGTTGATAAGACATTATTATAACAGTCTATAAAACGTTTTAATCTTTTGCTTTTGATTTGTTTCTTTAACAGCTTGACAGATTCTTGAAAATTAATATTTTGATGAATATGTGAAGTCAAACCAGTACTTCATCATTTCAGTTAAGTCTGAATATGTAGAAGCATTTACTCATAATATAACATTTTGAATTGCACTATAATTGTTAAAATTGAAAAAGCAGCCTTTCCTTATATGAAAAGCTAATTGTACAATATGTCCAAAAAAGAATAAAAATGAATCTTTAATCCAGTTATTTTCTTTTTCATTTAATGCAGCGTGTTGTTTTTATTATTAAATTGAATACATAATAATTTTAATTTATTTTTCATTAAAGTTTAATATAAATATTCCTTTTATATCCATTTGTTGAGACAGAGTTCCAAATAAAATATAATACACGTTACGCCACAGCATCTACACAAAATACACTCTATTGGTTTCTTAAGTACAATCACTCAGTGTTAATATTGATTGCCACATTTATTTGGAAATATGTAAAAAGCTCCTTTAATATTATAAACACATTCCTCTACTAATGCACAAAAAAGTTTCCAGAGGCCACATTATCAGTGAAGGGGCCTTGACTGATTTCCATTGATGAGTGACACATTTTCAGTCACAGATTGGTATGAGCCAACTTCATTTCATACATACTGAATTTTACTTCAGAGGGGATAATGTTCAGAAGGATTCAACAGCTGGCACCTCTGCACTAGAGTTATGCAACCTTTCTCATCAGACTCCAAAACAAGGTGAAACTAGGCCTGGTGTTTGGTTTCCGTGCTAAGCTGAACTTCTGAGAAGACTGACACTAGCTATTCTATTCTACATAGGTTGCGCAGTAACTCCCGCCACTGCTAAATCTACCTATCTACCCCATCTACTTATTATGGCTCCCAGCACTTTGGTACACTTGAACACCATAAACCTGGACCAGGCTCCCTTCCTTCCGCCAAAGCCTCTCCCCAGTGTGTGACCCCCTCTTTATTAAAACCAATGCGGTTTGCTTGGTTGTTAATTACAGTCAGTCTTTGATTATTTGGATTTATTTAGGGAGACTGAAAACATTGATTTGTAATTCTTCACAAATTAATCAAGAAAACTAGAACAGATTCAAAGAATTTGCCACAGCTATAATTAATTTGGGAGACAAGGACATACAAACATACATTAAAAAAAAAGACGGAGGAGGGGGCAAACAAATAAAAATAAACAAAACTAGAACATGTTACATGAACGCCATCTCTGGTGTCAGTCTAGGTCTGTCATTCTTTCTGCTCCTCTAGTTCATCCCTCCATTCTTATTCGCCTCTTGGGTATCAGCTGGGCAGCAGCTTTCATGTATGTTGACAGGCTGGCAGAGTCCTCTTTGCCCTTTTGGTTCACTGACATCCATTCTTCAGCAATGCCAGGAAGTTGTCAACAGTACTAAAGTCCTTTTAGTTCATTGAAAGCTCCATGATTATCTTAATTATAATATTTCAATTTAAGTCAGTTGCACAGTAACAATAAATTTGATAAGGTTCCTTAGGCTTGCAAGCCTATTCTTCGTATAGAAAAGAGTAGGAGAGAGTGGCAGAAAGGCAGAGAATGGAGATGGGAGAGATTTTAGGGGATTTAGCAAAGGGTAAAGTAAATTCTGTCCCATAGACTCAGTTGTGATATGCTTCAAAACCTCCTGGTATTTAGTTAACGTAATCCCCAATTTATACAACTGAGTTTGGGCAGGCAGACACTTGCACCTGTATGGGGTTGCATTCACTTCAGTGGGACTCATCACATGTATAAGACTCAGCAAGCACGGACCCAACTGTGGTTTTGGGGCCTCAAATACCATCTTCTTGGACCAACACAAGAAACATTCACATTCAAATGAAAGAGCTGAAAATATTTGGTCTTCAGTATATTGATCTTGCTAAGTCTGCAAAACTAGTTCTTGCAAAAGAAAAATGCTCTGCTATATCTTGGCACCAGATAAATGTGGGTAACATATTCCCTTATGCCCTAATGCAAGTGATGACCAGAGATCATTCACAGCATGACACAAAACTACAACTGAGGCCACTTAATATCACTAAATTCACATCACTGAATGTGAAGGTTCGACAAAGTCACACACACAGCAGCAGCCACAACAGCACAGAGAAAAATGGTAGGTTCCTTCACCCTGGGCATGCCTCAGCCTTTTTTTGTGCAGCAGACTTGCACTGGTTCCACTACACAGAGGAGGGGGCTGGCTGGGGTTGTCCCTATGGGCCCAGTCAAGCCACCATGAAGTCCATAAGCGTTTTGCCATTGACTTAAATGAGATTAGGACTAGACCCGCAATTATTGGGGAAATACCCATAATATTACAACAGTAGAAGAAAAATACTTACGTAGAACTTAGTTTCTTTCTGTGCAGGGAGCCACATAAGTGCCCTGAATAGGTTACTTCAACCACGCATTCCTTCTCCTCTGTGCACCTCCCTATTATGCAGCATTGCTACTCTGGCCCGGTGCTGAGTTCTGGATTTCAGCCACAGTGAAAGTCAGGCTATACCAGCCAAGCTATCCAGGCATTGGTACTACTGGCAAATATGAGCAGCAACATCTGAAGCTGACAGAATGAAATTATATACAGCCACAATGCACCAATACACTGAAAGGAAGCAATAAAGAAACTGGAGAGCAGGTGCACTGTATTGTATTGGTGCTCTTAATTAGTCTTTCAGGATTTCCCTGCAACAGCGAGACCTGAACTGTCCGAGCAGACAGAGCAAGCTCCCTCTTACAGTCATTCTTCCTGTAACATACCTAGAAATGTAGCAACAAAGTTTAGAATAGCATTTCACAAAGCACCATGTGTTTGGGGGTGAAGCCTATGCTTGATACAGGAAGAATTCACACAGTGGTAAGAGGTCAGTGCAGCACTAGAAGAGGCAACATAGGGCCCAGTAGCAACACACGGTACTTTAATAAATAATGGTTTACTCCACTGCTACCTGGTTCCTGAAGCATTAACACTAATGGAATTCCACTCACCTATCAGGCAGCAGCGACCACTGCACCTACATACAAACTATGCTAGCACTAAACAGGAAAATCAGTTACTGTCGTGCTGAATGTTTCTTTCACAAGTTTTTTTTCAGATTTCATCCCCCCCCCCCCCCCCCCCCCCAGAAAAATTCATAAAGAATGTAAGCTGTGTGCAAAGAGCATTCTTGCTCTCCGTGTTTTTCAGAAACAAACTACGGAAGGAATAACTCACAGAGGTCACATACTGTATTGTAAGTGCATGGAGTCAGAATCTAGCCACTGGTTGGCTAGACTGCTGGCACAAGCCCTTTGATCCTATGCTATAGCCCTGAGTGTCTCCTTACCTAGTGTATCAATGATACTGTTTGGTATATTTAACAAATATTTCAGCCACAGAAAAATTACTAATCCATCCTGTCACTAGCCAGCGTTCCACCTTGTGTGGCCTATTCAATTACCTGCACAAGGTCACAGAGAATGGCTGTGACAGAGCTAGGTATTAAGCCAAGATTTCCTGGATTTCAGACCACGGTCTTAATTGCAAGACTATTCAGCCCGCTGGGGAGGTAACTATTGCAGAGTGCTCAAGCCCCTTATGCCAATTTGCTGAAGGAATGAGATGATGCTTTTCAGTGGTATGGTTTTTATTGGCACACACCCTGGGGGGGTTTCACCTTCCCCTGCCGCACGGGTCACTTGCAGATTTAAATTAGTTTAAACTAATGGTGGATTCTCTGTAACTTGATGTCTTTAAACCATGATTTGAGGACTTCAGTAACTCAGCCAGAGGGTCAGGGTCTCTTACAGGGTGAGTGGCACGCAAAGTGCAGGAGGTCAGACTAGTTGATCACAATAGTTCCTTCTGACCTCAAAATCTATGACAATATTCCACTGTTTAAAAATGTAATGCAGTTGCTCTCAAAGTAAAGGACTTAGGAAAAGTCCTTCATCCAGAAATAACCGAACTTATACTATATGGCAGCGGTGGGCAAACTACGTCTTGCGGGCCAGATCTGGCCCTTCAGAGCTTTGGCTCCGGCCTGCGGGATTGCCACCCCCGTGGCGCTGTGGGGCTAAGGCAGGCTCCCTGCCTGCCCTGGCCCCGCGCCGCTCCAGGAAGTGGCCGGCACCATTTCCCTGCGGCCCCTGGAGATGGGGGGGGGAGAGGGCTCCGCACACTGCCCTCACCTGCAGGCACTGCCCCCCGCAGCTCCCATTGGCTGAGAATGGGGAACCGCGACCAATGGGAGCTTCAGGGGAGGTACCCGCAGGCAAGGGCAGCGCGCAGAGCCCTCTTCCCACCCCTCCGCAGAGGCCTCAGGGTTGTGGTGTCAGCTGGTTCCCGGAGCGGCACGGGGTCAGGGCAGGCAGGGAGGATGCCTTAGCTTCGCTGCGCGCTGCTGCCACCCCGGAGCCGCTCAAGGTAAGTGGCGCCAGGCCAGAGCCCACACCCCGAACTCCTCCCACACCCCAACCCCCTGCCCTGAGCCCTCTAACCCCCTGCCTTGAGCCCCCTGCCGCACCCTTCCTGCACCCCAACCCCTGCCCTGAGCCCCTGCAGCACCCTACAGACCTCCTGAAACCCAACCCCCTGCCCTGAGCCCCATCCTGCATCCCAACCCCTTGCCCTAAGCCACTTCCTGCACACCGCACCCCCCCCCCCCTCCCAGCCCCCCTCACACCACCCCCCTCCCCCCGAGCCCCTCCCCCCCTCTCCCCCCCCCCCACCCCCCCCCCCCCCTGCACCCCAACCCCCTGCCCTGAGCCCCCTGCAGCATCCCACACACCTCCTGCACCATAACCACTTGACCTGAGCCCCTTCCTGCACACCGCACCCCCTCCGCCCCCTGCCCCAGCCCTACATTCATGGCACTGCATGCAATTTCTCCACCCAGATGTGGCCCTCGGGCCAAAAAGTTTGCCCACCCTTGCTATATGGAGTCTCAGCCAACCATCTCTAAGAAGTCTGGGTCGAAACCTTTAAGTGCTTTAAAGCTTGAGTTTCAAGGTAAGAAAAGAGGCTAGATGCTGGTGGGGAGAGTTGAGACTGGCATACATACTGGACTTTGTTACTGAATGTTGTAGTAAATTTGGTGTCAAATTTTTAGATCTAACCTTTCCTGGTGAGTGTCAATTTTTTTAATTAAAAAAAAAAGTTGTGTTGCCTGGAGCAATGGTGCTCAGCCTTAACAGTTAGACAATGAAGGTTTTTATATTTTGTTCTGCTTGCAAATTTACTATCTTACAAGGTAAATCAGCACCACTGTCACTCAAGAGTCACCTTGTAAGCTAGAAGAGCAGAGATTTGCATGGTGAGTATTGCCAGTAAGCAAGCATTTTTTCTGTCCAAAGTTGTTTTTTGCTGGACTTTGTAATATTTTTGTGGGCTACTTTACTAACATTTAACAGCTCAAAACCTGGACTTTAAAATTTTTATTTAAAAAAAAAAACAGCAGCTATTTCTTCATCTTGTGATGGTCCCTATGTGGATTCCAAAAATGGGTGCACATGCACATCAGACACCGGAGCCAGCAATATTCATAGTAGTGACTGTTGACCCGCATGTGCGTCATGCATCACCCGTGTGGCACATTCGAGGCTTTAACAGGCCGTGCGGGTCAACACTGCTTCAGTTCCCTCTTATTGCCACATGGCCAGAGTTGGAACCTTCGGTACTCTTAGCTTGCTAAGAGACCTGCTCTTTGATATCTCTGAATATAATTTTAGTTCTAAGTTCAGTTGTATTTAGTTGCCCATTCGTATAAGACCTTGGACTTTCCCCTCTGTAGGGCATTTCCCTGAACTATGCCCCAACAGGCCAGTTTTAAAAACTGTGCTTCATGTCTGTGTGCCTTCTTTGTGAGCGACGAACACCACCATTGTCTTTACTGCCTAGGCAAAGCCCACATCATCACCTGTTGCTCCATCTGCTGATTGTTCCCATCCAGAATTCGAGCAGCCCGAGAACTTCTCCTCCTCAAGTATGTCATGGAGGAGGCTATGCACCCATGTGCACAGTCAACTCCAGCACCGGAGTCGTACGTGTCACCATCAGTGAGCGTCTCCCTGGGCCTTTCCCATGTAGTACCAACAGTACCAGCACATCCGTCAAAGCCTGGCCACGGGCATAAGGGTGGATTCCGTCGGGGAGCACTTCCAAATGCAGCAAGTCTCCCCAAGCCCTGCCAAGTAGGGTGAGAAGTCATGCGTCCACGCAGATGCCCCTGCTGCAAAGAAGTTTCATACGGAGCACAAGCCGCTCCACAGATGCCATCCTCAGCTCCAGGGCCCGGACCGCCATCCTCTCCTCTGTAACTGTCGACACTGCTGGGACCATCCGGTCTTTCAGGCCCAGTCCCAAATACACCGAGGTGCTTGTCCCCTTTTATGCCAACAGCTGAGCTTATGCTGGCTCTCCCCCATGCACCAGTCCTCCACCTGCTTTGAAACTTCTGTCTCTGGCAAATGAGCCCCTCCTAGTCCTCCAGCATCCTCTCTGACCTTCTCTGCCAGTACCTCTTCTCCTCTCGTACCATCCTGTTCTGCTGATGACACCGATGGCCCCTCCTCTGCCAGACCCGTCTTCGGACTTGGAGTGGTCCTCTAAGGCAGACCAGACCATCTGCACCTTCCCAATCCTGCAGCCTGGACCTTCTGCATTGTCCCTACCCATTGGTCGCCCTATGGTTCTGCTACCTGCAGATGCTGCAGATGCCCAGTGATCCCTACACCTGGTCCTACTGGCCTGCTTGGGGCCACTACCATGACCATGGAGTACAACCATACCCACATCACTGGCCATCTCTGACCCATGCCACTCCTTCTTCCATCTATGAGGAGCCTCAGGATGCCCCCACTCCGTCGGCACCAGTGGCACCCCTGGACCTCACTGGCCACTGGCTCTTCCTCATCACTGGATGATGCACTTATATCTCCACCCTTTCCCCACCAACTACCATGCCCAGTACCAGGGATTACTTTGCCACATGGGTGCAGCTCTCAATCATCCTTTGGAGGACATCCAGGGCCCCCAGAACCAATTCTTGGAAATTCTGCAACCCCTGGGACCCTCCTGTATCACACTGCCGATCCACAAAGCCATCTTACAGCTGGCTCAGACTTTCTGGCATACCCAGGCCTCCTGCACCCCTACCCAAAGCAGGTAGAACACTGCAATTTCATGCCATCCAATGGTATGGACTTTTTATTTATCCACCCACTGCCTAACTCCCTTGTGGTAAATGTGGCCACTGAGCGTGCCCGCCAGCAACATTTCCGAGCCACACCTCCTGACTGTGTCCTAGAAGATCCAGCTTCTTCGCAGCCCAAAGTCTATTTATCTGCAGGCCTGCAGTTCCACATTGCTAGCTATCAAGCCATCTTGGCCAAGTACGACTTCCTTTCCTACTCTAAGTAGCAGACTTCCAAGCCTTCCGTCCTCTGGAGAAGCAACAGGACTTTCAAGATCTCCTACACGAAGGCAAGTTGGTTGCCAAGATGGCTCTCTATGCTCTGTTGATGCTGCTGACACTACGTCCCACCTTCTAACATCTGGGGTAGTGCTCTGCCACCACTCTTCAGTCCAGCGGGCTTCCAACGGAGGTACTCTTGACAACCATCAGTTGTTGAGTGATGAGACTGATAAATCCTTCCACTCCTTCAAGGACTCCCATGACACCTTCCAGTTGCTAGGCATCTATATACCAGCTCCAGCCCTCAGACAGCAATGTTCGATTTGCCTACCAGCCCTACCCTCAACGTCCACCTGAATTGTCCTGCCACCAACTACACTCTCAGCACCCCCATTACACCTCTACTACTACCTCCATTGACTCCACCTTTCCACTATGTCTGTCTAAGCAGTCCTTTTGCCTCTTTGCTTGAGACCTTCAAACCTTCTTCCATCCCTCCGGTCACACTACAGATCATCTTTGGGAGTCATCGTGCCCTCCCTCTTTGCCCACCACTGGGGCAAGATCACCACCAATAGCTGGGTGCTCAACATTGTTCACCATGGGTACCTCATTGAATTCCTCTCCTTCCCTCCTACTGCGTGCCCTCCAGATCCTTCCTAATGCCACCTCATCGGGGAGGAAGTGGCTGCCCTCCTCCGAAAGGGCGCCATAGAACATGTCCCAAGGTTTCTACTCCCCTTATTTCCTCATCGGTGGTCATTGTCCCATTCTGGATCGCCTGTCGTTGAACAAATTCATCCACAATTAAACTATCCACATTTCTGTATGCTCCCCCTTATTATTCCATCTCTTTCCCATGGAGCTTAGTTTGTGGCTCTTGATATGAAGGATGCGTATTTCCATATAGTCATCCACCCCGCTCATCACAAGTTCCTCTGTGATGGGAACTTCCTCTGTGACGGTGGGACATTTCCACCATCAATTCCGGGTCCTTCTCTGTTTAATTGCCACCACTCCCCATGTCTTCATGAAGGCTTTTGCCATTGTGGTATCCTACATGCAGCGCCTGGGTCACTTTGTTATTCCCTATCTGGACAATTGGCTCCCTATGGCCCCATCCCGTGCCTGCCTCCTTAACACAATACAGACCCTCTGTGCCCTCCTCAACAGCTTAGGGATCTGCATAAATGTGGCAAAATCAGTCCTCGTTCCTACCCGCACAGTAACTTTCCTAGAAGGCTCACCTGGACTCTGTTGTGGCACGCGCATTTCTTCCCTCGGACAGCTTCCGTCGACCTCGCTACTCTCATTGTGCAGCTCTGCTGTCATCCACACACGTGCGTCCATTGGTGCCTTTCCCTCCTGGGCCATATGGCGGCCTGCATCTCTGTCACACCATATGTCCATCTTCATATGTATTGTCTCCAGCTGTGTCTCTGCTCTGTCTATGATCTCCAGTCTGACCACCTAGACAAACCGATCCTGATTTCCCACTCTGTCCTCACCTCCCTTATTGCCCCCAAAATCCCCATCACAACAGATGCCTTACTCATCAGATGGGGCAGTCATTTGGATGGCCACACAGCTCAGGGCCTCTGGTCACCCAGGGAAGTGCGGATATACATCAACATCTTGGAGCTACAGGCCATCCACCTTGCCTGCTGGACCTTCCTGCCTTTCACCTAATCCTGACATATTTAACTGGTGTCGGACAACATGACGGTGGTTGTATATATCTACAAGCAGGGCAGGGCCAGATCCCCCTCCCTTTGCACAGATGCCATCCTCCTTTGTAATGGTTCCTCTGGCACAGGGCCACCCTACACACTGTCCATCTTCCAAGCACCAGCAACTCACTGGCGGACATGCTCAGCCACTTCTTCCATGCCTACCACAAGTGGAAGTGCCACGACCCCACTCTCCAGTCCATTTTTTGCCTGTGGGGTATGCCGCGTTAGGACCTCTTTGCGATGCCAGAGAACCCCAAACTTCCTCTCTTTTGCTCTAGGGGGCCCAGGTTCCCAAGGCAATGCTCTTCTCCATCCCTGGACCACCAAACTCCACTATGCCTTTCTGTCCATCCTTCTGCTTCCCCGAGTTCTGTGCAAGGTGTGGTGCGACTGGGTGATGATTATTCTCATAGCCCTCTCTTGGCCTCACCAGTACTGGTACACAGATCTCCTTCACCTCTTCACTCGCCCTCTGATCTGCCTCCCAGTGCATCCAGATCTCCTCATACAGGCACAACCTGAGTCCTCTCCATCTCAGACCTCGGTATTTGGATGGGGCTCACTTGTAGACAGGGAATGCTCTGCCCCTGTCCACAACATCCTTACCATAGCAGAGGTCTGTTCACTAGGGCATGTTACTAAGCTAAATGGTGCCGCTTCATCACTTGGGCACTCCATCACCAATAACCTGTGGACTCCATCTCCATTCCCATCCTTCTGGACTACCTCCTCCACTTCTGCCAGTTGGGCCTCACCCATTCCTCTGTCTACATCCACCTGGTGGCTCTCAGTGCCTTCCTTCCCCCGGGGATGGCTTTTCCATCTTCACCCACCCGTCTACCTCCAGCTTCCTTTGCGGTCTTCTCAATGTCTTCCCTTCCATGAGGAAACCTATTCCCTCTTGGGACATGAATCTTGTCCTCTCTACCCTCACTAAACTGCCATGTGAACCACATGCAACCTGCCCCTCGTCCACCTTTCCATGAAAGTGATCTTTTTGGTTGCTGTCACCTCAACATGGTGAGTTAGTGAATTGGCGGCCATGATGGTGGACCCACCATTTACTGTCTTCCACAAGGACAAGGTCTCCCTGTGTCTTCATCCCAAATTTCTCCCTAAGGTGGCCTCCCCATTTCCCCTCAACCAGTGTGAATACCTCCCAATCTTCTACCCAAAACTGCACACCTCCTGCCAAGAGCACACATTTCACACTCTCAATGTTTGCCGGGTGTTAGCCTTTTACCTTCACTGAGTCTTCATTGCGGAGAGCTGCCGGGGTCACACCCTCTCTTCTCAGTGACTCTCTAAGTGGATCGCTCATTGTTTCGTGGACTGCTATACACTCTCCCGTGTCCCACCCCCTCTGGGAGTCGCAGCCTACTCTATGTGAGCATATGCTGCAACTTCGGCCTTTCTTACGGCTGTTCCATGGCAAGACATTTTTAGGGCAGCCACTTGATCCTCTGTCCACCTTTTCCGCCCAGTATGCCATCATCCCTGCCACAGCGATGGATGCGGAGGTTGGTCAGGTGGTCCTTCAAACTATGTCTTCTTGAGAGCCCTGACACCTACCTCTGCACTAAACACTGCTTGCTACTCTCCCATGTTTGGAATCCACATAGGGGCCATCACTCAAAGAAGAAGAGGAGGTTATTTACTGTAGCTAGAGGTTCTTTGAGATATGTGGTCCCAATCTGGATTCTAATCCCACCTCCTTCCCCTTTGCTCTGGACTCTTTTACTTCCTGGTATGACCGAACTGGAGAGGCGTTGACCCGCACAGCCTCTTAAAGTCTTGGACGCACCATGTGATCAACACATGATGCAAGTGTGGGGTAATGGATACTACCATGAACAGTTCCAGCTCCAGCGCATGGTGCGCATGCGCAACCACATTTAGAATCCAGATAGGGACCACACATCTCAGAGAACCTTCAGTTACAGTAAGTAACCCGCTCTTCCAAATATTAGGCTGCTTTAATAATACAGTTGAAAAAAACCTGAGGGCTGAGAAAACATTTCAATTTCGGCTAACTAGTTGAAGTCATGCTGCAACTGCACATTATGCATTCTCATCTTTAACCCAGTCACAGATGGCTCAGCCTTTTATTTAACATCTAACTTTACCCCATATTTTTCTAATTGACTTTAAAATTGAATTGTACATCCTTTGGGGGCTGCTCTAGATCACCTGCAGGATCTTTCTTAAATATACTTCAATTAATAAATGAAGCAATTGACAGAAATTTGTTTTTAACATTCCCCATAGCCTTACATAGTTGATTATTACAGGGGCTCATCATACAAATTATTACCAAATCATTCTGGAGTGCTTTGATGCCTAAAGATCTAAGAGCTGCATATACTACTTGAACCTGCTTTTCACACGACTATAATTAAAGAAATGTATTTCCTTTTTTCTCTCATTCAGCCCTTCATTCTGAATTTAGCTCCTGAAAGTGACATAGGAATGAATTAACTTACTGGTTCAGATTGTGGTCAGTACCTGATGTTACCTATCATGAACAACTATGGAATAACTTGTCCATAGGGGAAGTTTCTTTCCAACCTCTAGTAATGTTAGTCATATGCCTTGAGGCATGAACATTTAACTCCCTTATTTATTTTTGATCCTTTCTAATGTAAGTGTGGATGTTCTCATTATCTAGATACGTGTCTAATCCTTGCTTTCAACCACAGTATAGGAAAAGTCTGTCAGCAGATATGTTTCAAGTGGTGGTCAGCTCACTAGAGTTTGAAAATTTTAGTCTCAACCACTTAATTACCCCAATTTGTAAAATGGAGCTAGATAGATGTACCCAGCCCTCATAACCATTGTACCTGTGCACCTCACAATCATGAATAAATGTTAATCTCAAACAAAGGTAAGGAATTATTGTAAAGTGCTTCGAGACATATAGATGAAAAATGCTATATAAATGCAAACTATTAATATAATTATAATCATGATCGCTTATACCATAAGAATACAGCTGATGGAGATCAAAGGGATTGGGGCAGAGTCTGGTCACATGTCAGATTCCTAGCCTTTTGTTATATCAATGTCTTAGTCTTTCAGCAGACATTTGTAGACAATCCTGGAATCGCTAGGTATAGTATCTTTCATTAAGAAATTATTAACTGCTGTAAGGATTCTTTGGAAAATAAAGCTTTGACACAAAACTTGTTTGTCAGTTGAGTAGAATGGATAATGGTTAGAAAAGTTGCCTCTGCAAAGTCAGACATTGCACCTGGAATGCGGAACCACTTTGGTGCAGTATGCATGGTACTGATGCCCATGCAAAGACACATAAGTACCAAGCTCCTGTTTCAGAGTATACGTTTTTGCGGAAAATGAAATCTCTTGTCATTTACCAATTACCAAGACATTATTTTAATGTGTGACCGTGGTACTATTGACAAGACTCTAAACATGACTTTACAATGGCAAATTATTCCCTGGAAATGTCCAGCAGGGTCTGTGCTAACATCATAGATGCTGAGGCCCAGGAGTTAGGTTGGCTCTTCCTAGGGTTTCATTCTCAGTGCAAAGAAGGTTGTTAAGTCTCCAAAGGGAAAGAACCATCAAAAATAAAAATAGAAAAAGGCAAAACTTAAAATAAAAGCGCTCACAAAGACTGACAGTATTATGACTATGATAGAAAGCTCTGCTTTTAAACCTTTAGACATTCATTGAACTTTATTTCAACAATTATCAAGATTTCCTCCTGCTGCCAGAATTCCAAAGGGTCACTAGATACATTAAAGGCCATGCAGTGATCTTCACAACCAGTTCTCCTGAAAAATGTGTAAGCAAGGGGAATTGCATTCCCATTCTGTTATAACTTTTAAAATCCATTTCACACCTGAGGCTTTCAAGGACTAATTGGGCTAGAGTTCAAATCTCTTCTTTTTTAAATCAACCTTATTGAATGTGAACTGACTCCCCAAGAGAAAAGTGGACACTTAATTAGCACTCCTTGAATGTAAATGTTCCTTGAATGTTTTCAGCTATGAAGAAAACTAACAATGTTTGGTCCTTTAAATAGTAGTAATTTAAATTGCTTCTGCCTTGTAAGACAAAGTAGACTAAAAAACCTATTATAGAACCCCACTTTGTAATTAGAAGTGTCAGATCACTCTCATCAAGATACACAGAACCCGCCACAGTATACTTGGAGACTATACTAGCTTTTCATATGACTGGAATTTTACAAGGCAAGTTACCAAAAAATAACTCAGAGCTCTGTCTAAGGAATTAAGAACGTAAGCCCCCCGCCCCCCCCACACACACCATCTGCCAGCTCATTCTTGGGACCTTTTCATATTACTCAGAGGAATCATTGAGCTTCCATTTGAACCCATCAGAGCAGGCAAATTAAGGTGTCTGTCTTGAAAACGAGTTTTGCTCTCTCAGGTTTTTCCTGCAAGAATTAATTACATACTTAAGTGACAGGTTTTTTCCTTTCCTGAGAGTATCCAAGGAGACACTGATTTTAAAATCAGTTTTTCTTTTCACCCCAAACTAATCTCTCCTTTTCACATAAATGTTGAAATTCTGCCCTGGACCATATGTGTTCGTCGGATAGATTACATCACATTGTGGAGATGAGAAAAAGCATCCTAGGAATATACTATATAGGAAAGAGCAAGAATTCAAAGAACCAAAAACCCCTGTCTATGTTAAGGATCACATAGGGCTAGATTCATAAAAAAACTTAGGTGCCTAAGTGCCACTTTAGGTACATAAATCCTAGAATCAGGCCCTCACTGGGATTCACAAAACCCCCACTCAGCTGCCGCAGAACCCTATAGGTGTCTAAATGCCTCTGCGCATGCAGACTGCTGCCTCACTCTAGACATCCAGATGATAAACCCAGACTGATGCATGATCCAGGGAAAGAGAGGTATTCTTCCGCCTATCTCCTGCAGGGCCTGATCCACTAGGCGAGCTCAGAGCTCACTTAATGGATCTGGCTCCTGTAGGCAAACCCACACAAAACAGCGGGCATGCGGAGCTCCCGCCTCATAACTTTAAGCTCAATGTTTAAGGTACTCATCTGGGACATAGCAGACCCCTAGTCCAAGTCCCCTACCTCTGCCTAAGAGGAAGAAGGGATTTGAATAGGGATCAGCCACCTCTCAGGTGAGCACCCTAGCCTCTGGGGCACTTATCTGAGAGGTGGCAGAGCCCAGTTCAAATCTCTTCTCCCTCTCAGGCAGATGGTGGACCTGAACTGTTTTTTTCCCCCCACATCCCAGGATATTTCCCTAATCACTAGGCTAAACTTACGAGAGAGGTTTTTGTCCTCACAAAAACAGCATAGGTGCCTATTTCCAAGAGAGGGTTTGCTACAGAAAATCCCATGCAGAGAGGAGGCTCCCTGCAGCCCAGGCTTAGTTGCCTAACTCCCTGAGATGGATGGAGCTTAGGACACCCCCCCCC